>NC_048572.1:1681524-1981524 GCF_013265735.2 Oncorhynchus mykiss
CCGAGCCGGTCACAGGTACACCTCAGCCACGCTCAAGGTACTAAACGATATCATAACCGCCATCGATAAAAGACAGTACTGTGCAGCCGTCTTCATCGACCTTGCCAAGGCAGACTCAGTAGCCTCGGTTTTTCTGATGACTGCCTTGCCTGGTTCACCAACTACTTTGCAGACAGAGTTCAGTCTGTCAAATCGGAGGGCATGCTGTCCGGTCCTCTGGCAGTCTCTATGGGGATGCCACAGGGTTCAATTCTCGGGCCGACTCTTTTCTCTGTATATATCATTGATGTTGCTCTTGCTGCGGGCGATTCCCTGATCCACCTCTACGCAGACGACACCATTCTATATACTTCCGGCCCGTCCTTGGACACTGTGCTATCTAACCTCCAAACGAGCTTCAATGCCATACAACACTCCTTCCGTGGCCTACAACTGCTCTTAAACGCTAGTAAAACCAAATGCAAGCTTTTCAACCGTTCGCTGCCTGCACCCGCACGCCTGACTAGCATCACCACCCTGGATGGTTCTGACCTTGAATATGTGGACATCTATAAGTACCTAGGTGTCTGGCTAGACTGTAAACTCTCCTTCCAGACTCATATCAAACATCTCCAATCGAAAATCAAATCTAGAGTCGGCTTTCTATTCCTCAACAAAGCCTCATTCACTCACGCTGCCAAACTTACCCTAGTAAAACTGACTATCCTACCAATCCTCGACGTCGGCGATGTCATCTACAAAATTGCTTCCAACATTCTACTCAGCAAACTGGATGAAGTTTATCACAGTGCCATCCGTTTTGTCACTAAAGCACCTTATACCACCCACCACTGCGACCTGTATGCTCTAGTCGGCTGGCCCTCGCTACATATTCATCGCCAGACCCACTGGCTCCAGGTCATCTACAAGTCCATGCTAGGTAAAGCTCCACCTTATCTCAGTTCACTGGTCACAATGGCAACACACACCCGTAGCACACGCTCCAGCAGGTGTATCTCACTGATCATCCCTAAAGCCAACATCTCATTTGGCCGCCTTTCGTTCCAGTTCTCTGCTGCCTGTGACTGGAACGAATTGCAAAAATTGCTGAAGTTGGAGACTTTTATCTCCCTCACCAACTTCAAACATCTGCTATCTGAGCAGCTAACCGATCGCTGCAGCTGTACATAGTCTATCGGTAAATAGCCCACCCATTTTTACCTATCTCATCCCCATACTGTTTTTATTTATTTACTTTTCTGCTCTTTTGCACACCAATATCTCTACCTGTACATGACCATCTGATCATTTATCACTCCAGTGTTAATCTGCAAAATTGTAATTATTCGCCTACCTCCTCATGCCTTTTGCACACAATGTATATAGACTCTCTTTTTTTTCTACTGTGTTATTGACTTGTTAATTGTTTACTCCATGTGTAACTCTGTGTTGTCTGTTCACACTGCTATGCTTTATCTTGGCCAGGTCGCAGTTGCAAATGAGAACTTGTTCTCAACTAGCCTACCTGGTTAAATAAAGGTGAAATAAATAAAAAAATTAAAAGCCCTGCCTCCAGCTGTTTGCTTAGAAATTCTAGGGACAATAAGGAGGCCTGCGTCTTGTGACCGTGGCATACGTGTAGGTATGTACGTCAGGACCAAATCAGAGAGATAGGTAGGAGCAAGCCCATGTAATGCTTTGTAGGTTAGCAGTAAAACCTTGAAATCAGTCCTTGCTTTGACAGGAAGCCAGTGTAGGGAGGCTAGCACTGGAGTAATATAATCAAATTTTTTGGTTCTAGTCAGGATTCTAGCAGCCGTATTTAGCACTAACTGAAGTTTATTTAGTGTTTTATCCGGGTAGCCGGAAAGTAGAGCATTGAAGTAGTCTAACCTAGAAGTGACAAAAGCATGGATTAATTTTTCTGCATCATTTCTGGACAGAAAGTTTCTGATTTGTGCAATGTTACGTAGATGGAAAAAAGCTGTCCTTGAAATGGTCTTGATATGTTCTTCAAAAGAGAGATCAGGGTCCAGAGTAACGCCGAGGTCCTTCACAGTTTTATTTGAGACGATTGTACAACCATTAAGATTAATTGTCAGATTCAACAGAAGACATTCTTTCCTCTACAGGGAGCTAGGTTTTCCTGTTGTGAAGTGGTGGCACAGCCTTTCCTCTACAGGGAGCCAGGTTTTCCTGTTGTGAAGTGGTGCAGTGGTTGCACAGCCTTTCCTCTACAGGGAGCCAGGTTTTCCTGTTGTGAAGTGGTGTAGTGGTTGCACAGCCTTTCCTCTACAGGGAGCCAGGTTTTGCTGTTGTGAAGTGGTGTAGTGGTTGCACAGCCTTTCCTCTACAGGGAGCCAGGTTTTCCTGTTGTCCAGTGGTTGCGCAGCCTTTGTAATTATTCGTCGCCAGACAGGGAGCCAGGTTTTCCTGTGTCTACCCTTCTCAATGGCAAGGCTGTTCTCACTGAGCCTGTACATTGTCAATTTTGTTTATTCTGATTGATTGGATTGACTTTCTTTTCTTGGTAATAATAGGAGAGGGGGTCACTCAGTGGAGGCTCCTCAGAGGAGGAAGGGGAGGACCATCCTTCTCAGCGAAATTTCAATTTCAATTTCAAAATAGTGAAACATTAAAAAAGTGATCCTTTTTAGATAAAACTATACTAAATATATATATATTCATGTCACCAAATACTTTATTAAAATACACTGTTTTGCAAAGAAGGTCTACAGTAGCTCAACAGCACTCTGTAGGGTAGCACCATGGTGTAGCCGGAGGACAGCTAGCTTCCGTCCTCCTCTGGCTACATTGACTTCAATACAAAACTTAGGATGTTCATGGTTCTCAACCCCTTCCATAGACATACATGGTAATTATGACCCCTTCCGGAGGACGTCCTCCAACCAATCAAAGCTTTTGTAGTATAAACTGACATGTTGTCCATCCAATCATATCATTAGGATCAGATAATGAACCTAGTGTGTTGTATTGGGATTGTGCCACAGAGCATTATGGGGGTTCTCTGTGTCGAGAAGCTTGGAGAGTTGGTGTCATTTCTTAACAGAGATTGAAAAGTGATAGTTGAACATTTTTGGGGTAGTATTACATTTTAAAAAAAAAATCAAATTACAGCAGACGAAGGAGGTATATTATAAATATTATAAATTGTTTTATTGGTTTTAGAACTTTATTTTTGTGTCCAGTTAGTGCAATTTATTTACATTTGCAAGAAGCAGTCGCTAGCTAGCTAGCTAGCAGCATGTGTGTGCAGATTTCTAACGCCAGAATGACTAACGCTACTTAAAATGTTGTGGACTTTTTGTGGAAGTCATTATTTTTATTCTCTGGGGTACATGGAAAAGGTGCGAAATGAAAGTACGGGTCGACCTGCCTGAGATCAGTTTCATGAAGAAATATGAGAAGGTGAGGGCGTTCAATACCAAATGGTATCAAAGGTATAGCTGGTTAACAAGGAGCCTTTCATCAAGCCGACTGTATGGCTGGCCTTGCCTGCTTTTTGGAAAGGCTGAGCCTTGGTCGAAAGGTGGGTACAGTGACCTGAAGAAAATTGATCATTCATCTAAATGGACTAACAAAAGCAGGCAGCATATAAATGCTCACATCATATTCAAGCTTCTGGGAAAAAGCTGCATCAATCATGTAATTGGACAAAGGTCTGCGTATTATAACAGCGCTGAGAAGAAACAGGGATGCAATCAAGCGGCGTCTCTGGAAATGAATTCAGTGTTTGATAGCTTCCATCACATCATCCATTAAAGGTGAGACTAAGGGAGAGGTGGACGCAGCGCCACCATCACATCATCCATTAAAAGTGAGATTTTTTTTCGCATGGCAAATGGATGAAACCACAGACATCAGCTGTCGCTTACAGTTGTCAGTTATTGTCAGGTTTGTGGGTATTTTCCAGGAAATGTCTTTACTTTTATTTGTCAAGTGGGCAAGATGCGCAGTGTTTGACTTTATGAATTATGAAACTTCTGAGTTTAACTTCATGGAAAAACTTGATATCCAAACCTACGATGGTGCTGCTGTAATGGCTTCTGACTTAAATGACCTGCAGGCAAACGTAAGAGAAGTAGCTCAGAGCGCCACTTTCGTGCATTGCTATACCCACGACTCAATTTAGGTCTGAGTCAGAGCACCAAGTTAATTCCCAAAGTTAAGGTTTCCTTTGCGACACTGGGCTGCTTCACAACTAGTTTTTGCAAGTAGACCAGGAGGCTGATGTTGCTTGAACAGGCTGGATGTGCATGCTTGCCAAAAAATGCACCAACACATTGGAATTTCACTTCCAGAATTGTCAACACTGTTGCAAAAAAGCTATGAGCAACTGAAGGACATCTTCACCCATATCATAGAGCTCCATGCATGATGATACATGAGCAGATGGGTTCAAGGCTAACTGGAAGATATTGATTTTAAAAAATGTTGAGGAGATATTTGCTCACACAGATGTTGTGTTTGACGGAGTTCAGCAGAATACCAATGTAGCCTACTGTAAGAGAATAAAAGAACATCTGGCAAGCAGAATGGAGGAGCACAAGTCTGACGTTGCATTCAGTACCATATATGAGAAGGCAACAAGCATGACAGAGGATTTAGCGCCGGGGAGGATGGCTGATGTTTTATGTGCTCCTTATTTTATTTTTATTTTTTTGCGTTGCTTGTAACAAATTTTTTTAACTTATCTTATACATAATGTTGCTGATACTGTCTCTTAAGACCGAAAATAACTTTTAGACATCGGAACAGTGATTACTCACCACGAACTGCTAGAAGCTTTTCCCTTCAACAACAAGCTAAGCTGTGGTTTGCTATATTGCACTTGTGATTTCATGAAAATTAAATATTTTTAGTAATTTAAATTCAATTCAGCGGATGTTGACGAAAATGTTACCGGTAACGGGATGGGTGCATCAAGAAGTTAACGAGTCTGACGAGTCTGACGTGAAGGATATACTGCTTTCCAGGGAACCAAATCGTCGTCATGTGCTTGAAGAAAAGACATAGAAAAAGAGGGCGAGTAAATCTATTGGCCATTTGGAAAATAAAATAGATGACCTACGAGCAAGATTAAAGTACCAACGAGACATTCAAAACTGTAATATTTTATGTTTCACGAGACCACACTCAATGAACTGTAAACCGCCATAAGCAAACAGGAAAACGCTCATCCAGAAGTGGCGCTCCTAGTGGCCGAGGACAATAATGCAGAGAAACTAAAATCTGTTAAATGTGCAATCAGAGGGAAACAACTCTGGACCACCTTTCCTCCACACACAAAGACACATACAAAGCTCCCCCTCGCCGTCCATTTGGCAAATCTGCCCATAATTCCATCCTCCTCATTCCTGCTTACAAGCACATATAAAAGCAGGAAGCATCAGTGACTCGGTCAATAAAAAAGTGGTCAGATGAAGCAGATGCTAAGCTACAGGACTTTCTTGCAAGCGCAGACTGGAATATGTTCCGGTATATTTCCGATGGCATTGAGAAGTACACCACATTAGTCACTGGCTTCATCAATAAGTGCATCGATGACGTCATCCCAACTGTGACTGTAGATACATACCCCAACCAGAAGCCATGGATTACAGGCAACATCCGCACTGAGCTAAAGGGTAGAGCTGCCAATTTCAAGGAGCGGGACTCTGACCCAGAAGCTTATAAGAAATCCCGCTATGCCCTCAGACGAACCATAAAACAGGCAAAGCGGCAATACAGGACTAAGATCGAATCGTACTACACCGGCACCGAAGCTCGTCGGATGTGGCAAGGCTTGCAAACTATTAAAGACTACAAAGGTGCACAGCCAAGAGCTGCCCAGTGACACAAGCCTAACAGACGAGCTAAATTACTTCTATGCTCGCTTCGAGGTAAGTAACACTGAAACATGCATGACAGCATCAGCTGTTCTGGACGACTGTGCGATCCGAGCATGCAACACCAACTGGCAAGTGTTGACATTGACATTGACATTTTCAACCTCTCCCTTTCTGAGTCTGTAATACCAACAATGTTCTTACTGAGGGAAGGAGTTGGCCAAGATCTCGCGATACGAGGCTCCATCTTTCCTCCCCTCAATACGGTGCAGTCGTCCTGTCCCCTTTGCAGAAAAGCATTCCCAAAGAATGATGTTTCCACCTCCATGCTTCATGGATGAGATGGTGTTCTTGGGGTTATACTCATTCTTCTTCTTCCTCCAAACATGGCGAGTAGAGTTTAGACCAAAAAGCTCTTTTTTTTGTCTCATCAGACCACATGACCTTCTCCCATTCCTCCTCTGGATCATCCAGATGGTCATTGGCAAACATCAGACGGGCCTGGACATGCGCTGGTTTGAGCAGGGGGACTTTGCGTGCACTGCAGGATTTTAATCCATGACGGCGTAGTGTGCTACTAATGGTTTTCTTTGAGACTGTGGTCCCAGCTCTCTTCAGGTCATTGACCAGGTCCTGCCGTGTAGTTCTGGGCTGATCCCTCACCTTCCTTATGATCATTGATGCCCCACGAGGTGAGATCTTGCATGGAGCCCCAGACCGAGGGTGATTGACCGCCATCTTGAACTTCTTCCATTTTCTAATAATTGCGCCAACAGTTGTTGCCTTCTCACCAAGCTGCTTGTCTATTGTCCTGTAGCCCATCCCAGCCTTGTGCAGGTCTACAATTTTATCCCTCATGTCCTTACACAGCTCTCTGGTCTTGGCCATTGTGGAGAGGTTGGAATCTGTTTGATTGAGTGTGTGGACAGGTGTCCTTTATACAGGTAACGAGTTCAAACAGGTGCAGTTAATACAGGGGATAACAGGAGGGCTTCTTAAAGAAAAACTAACAGGTCTGTGAGAGACGGAATTCTTACTGGTTGGTGATCAAATACTTATGTCATGCAATAAAATGCAAATGAATTACTTAAAAATCATACAATGTGATTTTCTGGATTTTTGATTCCGATTTTTTTGACTTTAGATTCCGTCTCTCACAGTTGAAGTGTACCTATGATAAAAATTACAGACCTCTACATGCTTTGTAAGTAGAAAAACCTGCAAAATCGGCAGTGTATCAAATACTGAATATTTAAATCTAAATAATTTGAGTGTCTTCAGTACTAAATATATTTAATCCTAAGTAATTGTAGTGTGGACAGTACTCTATATATTTAAACCTATGTAATTGTAGTGTGGACAGTACTCTATATATTTAAGCATAAGTAATTGTAGTGTTTACAGTACTCTATATATTTAAACCTAAGTCATTGTAGTGTGTACAGTGCTCTACATTTTTAAACCTAAGTAATTGTAGTGTATGCAGTACTCTATATACAGTATATTGTACCAATTGAAACATTTGCTCTAATTCACTGAGAATTAGATCTCTGGAAAATCCTTTTTTTTGTATTTTTTGGGGTTTACTGCCAGGGCCCAGGTCTGGCAGTACTACTCTAGCAGGTCCACGCTCTGCCTGTAGGCCATGTGCTGTGTGTAACAGCAGGCACAGGTCATCTGCGAAGAGCAAGTATTTAACCTCTGAATTGTGGAGGCTAATACCAGGGGCTGAGGATTTCTCTAAAATAGTTGTCAATTTGTATAGGTAAATATTGTAAAGTGCAGGGTCAGACTGCAGCCCTGGCTAAAGCCCAGACCCTGGTTAAAGAATTTTGTAATTTTCTTGCCAATTTTGATGCTGCACATATTGGTGGTATACATTGATTTAATTATGACATATGTTTTACCCCTTTAAAAAACACATACAATCCTGTATGCCAAATAAAATCAAATGCTTTTTGGAAGTTGATAAAGCAAGCGTACATTTTGGTATTATTTTGGTGGACGTGTTTATCTATCAGGGGTGTGTAGGTTGTAAATACGATAGGTTGTGCAATGTTTTGGTATAAATGCAATTTGTCTTTTAATCAAGACATTGTGCCTATTAAAACCTCTTAGGACTAGGCCCTTTTTTCTCCACTTCCTGTCTGAATGACGTGCCCAAAGTAAACTGCCTGTTACTCAGGTCCTGAAGCCAGGATATGCATGTAATTGGTATCATTGGAAAGAAAACACTTTGAAGTTTGTAGAAATGTTAATATCATGTAGGAGAGTATAGATATAGATATAGTAGGAGAAAATCCAAATGAAAACCAACCAGAAGTTTTTTTGAGAGAGACCTTGCTCTTCCAATGGCAAGTATAAGGGCATAGTCAAATCTAGCTCCTATGATGCAATTCATATGGCTTCCACTCGGTATCAGCAGTCTATGTTCAAGAGTCTTTGATTCCAGATGCCAGGGAAATAACCGACACTCAGGATCATATTAAACAGTTTTAATATAGCCAATTGAAATGTTGCACAAGTGAATTTGAGCGTCTCATTTTGGGTGTCATCAGGTCCTGATGTTTTTTAAATTTGAGGGCCTGAAACTTCTTTTAGAGCTCTGGACAGAAATTGGGGAGATTTTGTTTGTCCTTTATAGCTTTTTTCTAATCAATTCAACTTCTAAAGAATTTGGGATTGTTTTGCGTCCATATGTCACCATTTTGTATCGCTAAATCCTGGAGTTTAGATATTTTGAGGGGGGGGGGTTTCCAATTTTGCCAGAAGGTGTTTGTGTTTATGGACTCCTCAATTAGTGTCAGCTGCTTCCTGTTGTGCTGTGATTTTTTTGGTTCTGAGTGTACGTTCAGTGTGGCCCAAACACTCACACTGAAACAAACACCCACAAACCAAAAGTGAAACCCAGGCTACCTAAGTATGATTCTCAATCAGAGACAACTAACGACACCTGCCTCTGATTGAGAACCATACTAGGCCCGAACACAAAAACCAACATAGAAAAAACAAACATAGACTGCCCACCCAAACTCATGCCCTGACTATACTAAGACAAAGACAAAACAAAGGAACTAAGGTCAGAACGTGACAGTTATATCAGGTTATAATTAAGCTCCCTGACATCCAGGACCTCTATACCAGGCAGTGTAGGTCCAAAAGGCCTCTTAATAGCTTGCCATAAGACTCCTGAACAGCTAAACAAATGACTACCCAGACTATTTTCATTGACCCCCTCCCCCCTTTTACACTGCTTCTACTCTCTGTTATTATCCATGCATAGTCACTTTAACTCTACCTACATGTACATATTACCTCAATTACCTTGACTAACCAGTGCCCCCACACATTGACTCTGATCTGGTACACCCCTGTATATAGTCTCGGTACTGTTATTTTACTGCCGCTTAATTACTTGTATTTTTTATTTTTATTTTTCACTTATCTATGTTTTACTTAATTAGGGCTGAGATCCCGTTAACGGGATAGATGTGACAACAGCCAGTGAAAGTGCAAGGCGCCAAATTCAAAACAACAGAAATCTCATTATTAAAATTCCTCAAACATACAAGTAATGTTATACCATTTTAACGCTAATCTTGTTGTTAATCCCACCACAGTGTATGATTTCAAAAAGGCTTTACAGCGAAAGCACCACAAACGATTATGTTAGGTCACCACCAAGTCACAGAAAAACTAGAGATAGAATTAATCACTAACATTTGATGATCTTCATCAGATGACACTCATAGGACTTCGTGTTACACAATACATGTACTATAAATGAATGGTTCCAACAGTCTTTAGAAATTGGTTGATGTTTTTCCTTTGAGAATTGAAGAAGTAGGGCTGTTCAGAACGATGGTCGAGTCTAGTGTACTGTTTGTTAGGGGCGCGCAACCTGAAAGCTCGCTCCAATTCGGCCGGTGTTGAACACAGTTTATCCCGTCTTAAATTTTATATAATTTTTACGTAAAAAAATACCTAAAGTTGTGTTAGGAAAGTTGTTTGAAATGTTTGGAACAAGTTTACAGTACAGGTAAGCAGTGTCTTAGACCACTGCAACACTCGAGAAGTTCCATCCACAAAGTTTTTAATGCTGATCAATTGCCTTGCACAAAGTATCCCCATACTCAAATCCTACACAGGACTCTTAAATAATTTAATTTAAATGTTAATTGTATTTTTTTGATCACAGAAACAATGACGAAAATATGGAAAAATAAATGATGAAATGTTAAATATATAAAGCAGCCCATGTAATCATCTGCTGGAGAATAGACACAATCGGCCCGAGCCCCAAGTAATACATTTGGGCCAGATAACTCACTCCAGAATCGGCACGACCACAATCCCCACATTCTAGCCATAAGTAATACCACAGATTCTGTCTCACAGCCGAGTGCCCTGACTCTCAGCCGGAATCAGCCAAGATCCACTGTGCTAGCTGAGTTAAGTCTAATTGTGTTGCTGTCCTGGGGCTCTGTGGGGTCTGTTTGTGTTTGTGAGCAGAGTCCCTGTACCAGCTGGCAGAGGGGACTCTTTTTATTTATTTGATTTTTATTTAACCTTTATTTAACTAGGAATGTCAGCTAAGACCAAAGTCTTATTTTAAATGGCGGGCCTGCCAAAAAGGCAAAAGGCTTCCTGTGGGGATTAAAAATAAAAATAAATTAAATAAAAATATAGGACAAAACACACATCACGACAAGAGAGACAACACAACACTACTTAAAGAGAGACCCAAGACAACAACAAAACATGGCAGCAACACATGACAACACAGCATGGTAGCAACACAACATGGCAGCAACACATGACAACACAGCGTGGTAGCAGCACAAAGGGCAAGAAGGTAGAGACAACTATACAACACACAAAGCAGCCACAACTGTCAGTGAGAGTGTCCATGATTGAGTCTTTGAGTGAAGAGATTGAGATTTGCAATGACAGGTTTGAGAATCACTTCATTTTAGGTGGTTGTAGAATTTAATTGCTATTTTCTGGATTTTGAAAATTTGTGGGAATTGTCCTAATTCTGCTCTGCATGTATTGCTTGGTGTTTTACATTGTACACAGAGGATGTTTTTGCAGAATTCTGCATGCATTTGGTGTTTGTCCCGTTTGTCAATTCTTGGTTGGAGAGCGGACCCCAGACCTCACAACCATAAAGGACAATGGGTTCTACAACTGATTCAAATATTTTTAGCCAGGTGCTAATTGGGATGTCAAATTTTACATTCCTTTTGATGGTGTGGAAGGCCCTTCTGGCTTTGTCTCTCAGATCGTTCACAGCTTTGTGGAAATTACCTGTGGTGCTGATATTTAGGCCGAGGTACGAATAGTTTTTTAGTGTGCTCTAGGGTAACGGTGTCTAGATGGAATTTGTTTTTATGGTCCTGGCGACAGGACCTTTAATGTAACACCATTATTTTTGTCTTAGTGAGATTTACTGCCAGGACCCAAGTCTGACAGAATCTGTGCAGAACATCTAGGCGCTGCTATAGGGCTTGGTTGGGGACAGAAACACCATATAATCAGCAAACAGTAGACATTTGACTTCAGAGTCTAGTAGGGTGAGGCCGGGTTCTGCAGACTGCTCTAGTGCTCTAGCCAATTCATTGTTATATATGTCAAAGCGGGTGGGGCTTAAGCTGCATCCCTGTCTCACCGCATGGCCCTGTGGTAAGAACTGCATGTTTTTTCTTTTGCCCATTTTAACTGCACACTTGTTGTTTTTGTACATGGATTTCATATGCTTTCCCCCAACACCTCTTTCCATCAATTTATGTAGCTGACCCTCATGCCAAATTGAGTGAAAAGCTTTGATTGTGAATTAGGATGTGCAAGGTGAATATGTGGTATGTCATACGGTAATTTGGTAAAAAGCCAATTTGACATTTGCTCAGAAAATTGTTTTCACTGAGGAAATGTACAAGTTTGCTGTTAATGATAATGCAGAGGATTTTCCCAAGGTTGCTGTTGACGCATATCCCACGCTAGATATTGTGGTCAAATTCATGTCCATTTTTGTGGATTGGGGTGATTGGACTTTGGTTCCAAATAGATGCCAGAGCTGAGGATGATAAAGAGTTTAAGTATAGCCATTTGGAATTTGTGGTCTGTATCTTTCATAAATTCTCTCTCTTTCTTTCTGGATTCAAACGATGTATGTTGTGCTACATGCAGCTAGCTAGCGATATATGTTGTGCTCCATGTAGCTAGCTAGCGATATATGTTGTGCTACATGTAGCTAGCTATCTATATCTGTTGTGCTACATGTTGCTAGCTAGCTAGCTATATATGTTATGCTACATGTAGCTAGCTAGCTATATATGGTGTGCTACGTGTAGATAGCTATATGTTGTGATAGCTAGTGAATGATGATGCTAACTGTCTTCTTAAAATGTGGCTAGCTGCACTGTAAAGAGGTTGCCATGAATTTGATAGAATCTTACAGGCAGCTCGGTGACGAGTAAAATATTTCATATATTTCGTAGTACGGTACATATACTGTAATATACTGTAATAGAAATACGGTATAAAAGCAAGTACTGTTTAATGACACACAGTACAATACCATTAAAATTGGTGCATGTTACCATAATATGGATGAATGAAATTCATTAAGGGGAGGGATTTGTATTTCACAGGATTTTACTGTAATTACAAGGGATTGATGCATACAGGTTTGCTGCTAGGTAAAGTGTTTACACATTACAACCTATTAATGAACATTACGCTTGCATTTCAAAAGGCCTTAACCCAAAGGCTTTCAGATTCGTCTCAACTTTTGTGGATTGGGGTGATTAAACTTTGATTCCTAAAAAATGAATACAAATATGAATAGATTTTGGGGAAGATGCCAGAGCTGAGGATGATTTTGGAACGTGGTCTGTGTATTTTATCATGTCTAACTCTCTCTCCCTTTTTCTGGACATAGAGGTGTGACAGTGACAAGTCAGAAATGACAGTGCATGTGTGTGTAATGGCCCCCTACTGACAAGGTGAGACACAAGTGAAAGACCTCATCGGTCTCTAATGGGTATAACAAATGACACACACACACACACACACACACACACACACACACACACACACACACACACACACACACACACACACACACACACACACACACACACACACACACACACACACACACACACACACTCGACTGAAATACTCCAGTATAAGTGAAAATTTAGACAAACTTTAGAGGCTCTTCAGTTATTCTGCTGCATTATACATTACTACCCAGTTATACAACACATTACTACCCAGTTATACAATACGTTACTACCCAGTTATACAATCCTTTCCTACCCAGTTATACAATCTGTTACTACCCAGTTATACAATCCGTTACTACCCAGTTATACAATCCGTTACTACCCAGTTATACAATACAATACTACCCAGTTATACAATACTACCCAGTTATACAATACGTTACTACCCAGTTATACAAAACTACCCAGTTATACAATCCATTACTACCCAGTTATACAATACGTTACTACCCAGTTATACAATACGTTACTACCCAGTTATACAATACTACCCAGTCATACAATACGTTACTACCCAGTTATACAATACGTTACTACCCAGTTATACAATACATTACTACCCAGTTATACAATACGTTACTACCCAGTTATACAATACTACCCAGTTATACAATCCATTACTACCCAGTTATACAATACGTTACTACCCAGTTATACAATACAATGCTACCCAGTTATACAATACATTACTACCCAGTTATACAATACTACCCAGTTATACAATACATTACTACCCAGTTATACAATACGTTACTACCCAGTTATACAATACGTTACTACCCAGTTATACAATACGTTACTACCCAGTTATACAATACGTTACTACCCAGTTATACAATACGTTACTACCCAGTTATACAATACGTTACTACCCAGTTGTACAATACGTTACTACCCAGTTATACAATCTGTTACTACCCAGTTATACAATACGTTACTACCCAGTTATACAATACGTTACTACCCAGTTATACAATACGTTACTACCCAGTTATACAATACTACCCAGTTATACAATACGTTACTACCCAGTTATACAATACGTTACTACCCAGTTATACAATCTGTTACTACCCAGTTATACAATACGTTACTACCCAGTTATACAATACGTTACTACCCAGTTATACAATCTGTTACTACTCAGTTATACAATACTACCCAGTTATACAATACGTTACTACCCAGTTATACAATACGTTACTACCCAGTTATACAATACTACCCAGTTATACAATACCTTACTACCCAGTTATACAATCTGTTACTACCCAGTTATGCAATCTGTTACTACCCAGTTATACAATACGTTACTACCCAGTTATACAATACGTTACTACCCAGTTATACAATCTGTTACTACCCAGTTATACAATCCGTTACTACCCAGTTATACAATCTGTTACTACCCAGTTATACAATATGTTACTACCCAGTTATACAATCTGTTACTACCCAGTTATACAATCCAATACTACCCAGTTATACAATACGTTACTACCCAGTTATACAATCCATTACTACCGAGTTATACAATCCATTACTACCCAGTTATACAATACGTTACTACCCAGTTATACATCCCTCTCTTTTTACCTCTCTACCCAGTTATACCTTTCTCTTTATACCTCCCTCCCTCCCCCTCCCTCCATCCCTCTGTCCCTCCCCCTCCCTCCCTCCCCCTCCGTCCCTCTCTCCCTCCCTTTCCCCATCCCTCTCTTCCTCCCTCTCTCATTTATAACAGTAGCGTAATAATGTGTCTTATAAAGTATTTTCCCTGTGGATGTAATTAACTTCTTTAGAGGCTGTTTGGTGCACGCACGCACGCACCCACACCCACCCACCCAACCACACACACCTACACACACACCCACACCCACCAACCGACCAACACCCACACACACACACACACACACACACACACACACACACACACACACACACACACACACACACACACAGCGTCTTCCAGGCTAGTTTGCTCCTGGTGTTGCTGAGAAGAACCAGATCATTTTATCAGTCTCCCCCTCTCTCTCCTCTCTCTCCTAATCTTAATGGAGTTCTTATGAGGCGCCTCAGAGTCACTGTAGAGATTAGTGTGTGTGTTAATGTGTATGTGTGCTTACACTTGTGTGTGTGTGTGTGTGTGTGTTTGTATCTGTGTGTGTGTGCTTGTGTTTGTGTGCGACTATGTTTGCATATTAGCGCTGAAAAGTCTTGTGGTTTCATCATCTACATACCGCTAAAAACGTTATCCACATTCTTTTTTCTGATGATGCCAAGATGAAGGGGGAGTTATGGTACCACCCCCGCATGTCCTGTATGGGAACCATAGAGATAACAGATGATCTGGTTCTTCTGGCAAGATGGCGCCAGAGAACAAGACATTTTACGTGTTCCTAACCGATTGCGTTTTTTGTTTGTTTCTTTAAGTTGATTGTAACTTATTTTTTTAAACTTATTTTTCTACATAATGTTGCTACTACTGTCTCTTATGACCGACAATAAACTTCTGGGTAACAGAACTGCGTTTACTCACCACGGACTGGTAGAATCCTTTTTTTCCTTTAATGAGTCCAATGAGCCCGACGTGAATGATGTACTGATTCCCCGGGAACAGGCTCAAGATCCCCATGATTTGCGTGAAGAGAAGATGGAGAAAAAGGGGACGGAGAGCGGGATGCCTTCTGAGAATTTGTAGGCGATCGAATAAACACCCAGTTCCTTCCATTCTGCAAGCAAATGTACAATCTTTGGAAAATAAAATTGAGGCTGAACGACGATATTATACGATGTATCGGTAGGATAGAACAGCGGCGTCTGGTAAGACAAGGGGAGGCAGACTATGTATATTTGTAAACAACAGCTGGTGCACGATATCTATAGAAGTATCGGGGTTTGCTCACCTGAGGTGGAGTATCTCAGGATAAGCTGTAGACCACACTATCTACCTGGAGAGTTTTCATCTATATTTTTCGTAGCTGTCTACATACCACCACAGACAGATGCTGGCACTAAGACCTCACTGAATGAGCTGCATTAACATCTGCTAACCATGTGTATGTGACCAATAAAATAAGATTTGATTTGATTTGATTCCGGCATAAGTAAAGAGGAAAACGCTCACCCAGAGGCGGCGCTCCTAGAAGCCGGGGACCTTAATGCAGAGAAACTTAAATCCGTCTTACGAAATTTCTATCAGCATTTTAAATGTGCAACCAGAGGGGAAAAAACTCTGGACCACCTTTACTCCACACCCAGAGATGCATAGAAAGCTCTCCCTCACCCTCCATTTGTCAAATCTGACTATAATTCTATCTTCCTGATTATAGCTTACAAACAAAAATTTAAGAATGAAGCACCAATGACTCGATTAATAAAAAAGTGATCAGATGAAGCAGATGCTAAGCTACAGGACTGTTTTGCTAGCACAGACTGGAATATGTTCCGGGATTCCTCCGATGGTATTGATTAGTACAGCACATCAGTCATTGGCTTCATCAATAAGTGCATTGACGACATTGTCCCCACAGTGACTGTACGTACATACCCCAACCAGAAGCAATGGATTAGAGGCAACATCCGCACTGAGCTAAAGGCTAGAGCTGCTGCTTTCAAAGAGCAGGACTCTAATCCCACTTTGCCCTCCGACGAACCATTAAACAGGCAAAGCGTCAATACAGGACTGAGATCGAATCGTTCTACTCTGGCTCAGACGCTCGTCGGATGTGGCAGGGCTGCAAACCATTACAGACTACAAAGGGAAGCACAGCTTAGTTCCCAGTGATACGAGCCTACCAGATGAGCTAAACTACTTCAATGCTCCCTTTGAGGGAAATAACACTGAAACATGCATGAGAGCACCAGCTGTTCCTGAAGACTGTGTGATCACGCTCTCCGCAACTGATGTGAGTAAGAGCTTTAAACAGGTCAACATTCACAAGGACGGCGGGCCAGATGGATTACCAGGACGTGTACTCAGAGCATGCGCTGACCAACTGGCAACTGTCTTCATTGACATTTTCAACCTCTCCCTGTCCGAGACTGTAATACTAATATATTTTAAGCAGACCACCATAGTCCCTGAGCCCAAGAACACTAAGGTAACATGCCTAAATGACTACCAACCCGTAGCACTCACGTATTGTAGCTATGAAGTGCATTGAAAGGCTGGTCATGGCTCATATCAACACCATTATCCCAGAAACCCTAGATCCACTCCAATTTGCATACCGCCCTAACAGATCCACCGATGATGCAATCTCTAATGCACTCTACACTGCCCTTTCCCACCTGGACAAAAGGAACATCTACGTGAGAATGCTGTTCATTGACACAGCTCAGCATTCAACACCACAGTGCCCTCATAGCTCATCAATAAGCTGAGGACCCTGGGACTAAACACCTCCCTCTGCAACTGGATCCTGGACTTCCTGATGGGCCGCCCCCTGGTGGTAGGGGTAAGTAACAACACATCCGCCACACTGATCCTCAAAACAGGGGCCCTTCAGTGGTGCGTGCTCAGTCCCCTACTGTACTCCCTGTTCACTCATGACTGCACTGTCAGGCACAACTCCAACACCATCATTAAGTTTGCTGATGACACAACAGTGGTAGGCCATATCACGACAATGACCAGACAGCCTATAGGTAGGAGGTCAGAGACCTGGCCGTGTGGTGCCAGGACAACAACTTCTCCCTCAACGTGATCACGACAACGGAGATTATTGTGGACAACAGGAAAAAGAGGACCGAGCACGCCCCCATTCTCATCGATGGGGCTGTAGTGGAGCAGGTTGAGAGATTCAAGTTATTTGGTTTCCACATCACCAACAAACTAACATGGTCCAAGAACACCAAGACAGTCGAGAAGAGGCCAAGACAAAACCTATTCCCCATCAGGAGACTGAAAAGATTTGGCATGGGTCCTCAGATTCTCAGAAGTTTCTACAGCTTCACCATCAAGAGCATCCTGACTGGTTGCATACTGCCTGGTCTGGCAACTGCTTGGCCTCCGACCGGAAGGCACTACAGAGGGTAGTGCGTATGGCCCAGTTTATCACATGGGCAAAGCTTTCTGCCATCCAGGACCTCTATACCAGGCGGTGTCAGAGGAACATATATAGCTTGTGCTACGTGTAGCTAGCTATATATGTTGTGTTAATTGTAGCTAGCTAGCTAGCTATATATGTTGTGCTACATGTGGCTAGCTAGCTATATATGTTGTGCTACATGTAGCTAGCTAGCTATATATGTTGTACTACATGTAGCTAGCTAGCTATATATGTTGTGCTACATGTAGCTAGCTAGCTATATATGTAGTGCTACATGTAGCTAGCTAGCTATAAATGTTGCGCTAAATGTAGCTAGCTAGATATATACACTGCTCAAAAAAATAAAGGGAAGGTACCGAGATGAGATCCTCAGACCCCTTGTGAGACCATATGCTGGTGCGATTGGCCTTGGGTTCCTCCTAATGCAAGACAATGCTAGACCTCATGTGGCTGGAGTGTGTCAGCTGTTCCTGCAAGAGGAAGGCATTGATGCTATGGACTGGCCCGCCCGTTCCACAGACCTGAATCCAATTGAGCACATCTGGGACATCATGTCTCGCTCCATCCACCAACGCCACGTTGCACCACAGACTGTCCAGGAGTTGGCGGATGCTTTAGTCCAGGTCTGGGAGGAGATCCCTCAGGAGACCATCCGCCACCTCATCAGGAGCATGCCCAGGCGTTGTAGGGAGGTCATACAGGCACGTGGAGGCCACACACACTACTGAGCCTCATTTTGACTTGTTTTAAGGACATTACATCAAAGTTGGATCAGCCTGTAGTGTGGTTTTCCACTTTAATTTTGAGTGTGACTCCAAATCCAGACCTCCATGGGTTGATAAATTTGATTTCCATTGATAATTTTTGTGTGATTTTGTTGTCAGCACATTCAACTATGTAAAGAAATTTTTTTTTTTTTTATATTTTAGTGTTATTTTAGTGTTCCCTTTATTTTTTTGAGCAGTGTATGTTTTGCTACATGTACCAACTAGCTATATATGGTGTGCTACGTGTAGATAGATAGCTATAATGAATTAAATTATTTATTCGTCATCTTGCTAGCTTGTTATCTAGTTGTGGCCATTTATCTCTCAAATGGATAAAACTATTTAGCAACATTAGCGCAGTTAATTAGCCTTAAATTGTCTATCTAGCAACATGGATATGCCAAACAAAGTTTAAGAAGGCAACACTACTGCCACCTTCTGGTCTGGAGTAAATTAATAAGGCTGACTAACAAATTTATGTGAAGACAAAAAAAGCATATTAGTATTTTCCTCCAAAAAACGTGCAGCATCTTCAGTCTTTGTTATAACATTGTCTGTTGAGCTAATAATGTGTATGAGTCTTTGTTATAATGTTGTCTGTTGAGCTAATAATGTGTATGAGTCTTTGTTATAATGTTGACTGTTGAGCTAATATTGTGTATGAGTCTTTGTTATAATGTTGTCTGTTGAGCTAATATTGTGTATGAGTCTTTGTTATAATGTTGTCTGTTGAGCTAATAATGTGTATGAGTCTTTGTTATAATGTTGACTGTTGAGCTAATATTGTGTATGAGTCTTTGTTATAATGTTGTCTGTTGAGCTAATATTGTGTATGAGTCTTTGTTATAATGTTGACTGTTGAGCTAATATTGTGTATGAGTCTTTGTTATAATGTTGTCTGTTGAGCTAATATTGTGTATGAGTCTTTGTTATAATGTTGACTGTTGAGCTAATAATGTGTATGAGTCTTTGTTATAATGTTGTCTGTTGAGCTAATATTGTGTATGAGTCTTTGTTATAATGTTGACTGTTGAGCTAATAATGTGTATGAGTCTTTGTTATAATGTTGTCTGTTGAGCTAATATTGTGTAAGGCTTCAGGGAGTTTATTCAACTTGTACTCTCTGTCACTATCTATCTCTCTCAGTATCTCCTATCTTTCTCTCCTGTCTGTTTTTAAAATTGTTTCTTTTAGACTGCTGCCATGAGATAATACACAAAAACGCACATCCACACACGCAAACACATGAGCAAAGTGAGAGAAAGATGTGAGGTCTATATGAATGAACAGACTGAATATAAACGAACATCAGTCTTCTGCTATAGGACAAACTGCTGATAGAGGGAGGGAGAGACTTTAGAGATGAATCGTGATACATTGGGTTTTCCACACCCACACACCCCCACACACCCACCCACCCACACACACACACACACCACACACACACACACACACCACACACACCACACACACACACACACACACACACACACACACACACACACACACACACCCTCATAGCCCTTTACTTTGTGTTTTCTTTAGACATTGATACTCTCCACTTCAAAGGACAGGAATGAACTTTTGCCATGTAAATATGCAATGTATCACACACACACACACACACGTGCACACACTAACATGCACACACACACACCCTCTTTCTCTGCGGTTTCTCTCTGTGGTCTCCCATCCTGCCTCGGAGGAGCACAGGAACTGAAGCTAAAATAACAATCATACATTATCACACACACACACAAGTGTGAGACCAGGCCAAGGTAAGCAGCCAGGGAATGTGTCAGACCCAGAATGAACTGGAACTCAAGCAGGACAGGACTAAAATCGGTTTTACCAAAATTCTATCAGCATGTTAAATATGCAACCAGAGGGAAAACAACTCTGGACCACCTTTACTCCACACACAGAGACACATAAAAAGCTGTCCCTCTCCCTCTATTTGGCAAATCTGACCATCATTCTATCCTCCTGATTCCTGCTTACAAGCAAAAACTAAAGCCGGATGCACCAGTGACTCGATCAATAAAAAAGTGGTCAGATGAAGCAGATGCTAAGCTAAGGAACTGTTTTGCACAGACTGGAATATGTTCTGGGATTTCTACGATGGCATTGAGGAGTACAGCACATCAGTCATTGGCTTCATCAATAAGTGCATCGATGACTACATCCCCACTGCGACTGTACATACAGCGGGGAGAACAAGTATTTGAAACACTGCCGATTTTGCAGGTTTTCCTACTTACAAAACATTTAGAGGTCTGTAATTTTTATCATAGGTACACTTCAACTGTGAGAGACGGAATCTTAAACAAAAATCCAAAAAATCACATTGTATGATTTTTAAGTAATTAATTTGCATTTTATTGCATGACATAAGTATTTGATACATCAGAAAAGCAGAACTTAATATTTGGTACAGAAACCTTTGTTTGCAATTACAGAGATCATACATTTCCTATAGTTCTTGACCAGGTTTGCACACACTGCAGCAGGGATTTTGGCCCACTCCTCCATACAGACCTTCTCCAGATCCTTCAGGTTTCAGGGCTGTCACTGGGCAATACAGACTTTCACCTGCCTCCAAAGATTTTCTATTGGGTTCAGGTCTGGAGACTGGCTAGGACACTCCAGGACCTTGAGATGCTTCTTAAGGAGCCACTCCTTAGTTGCCCTGCTGTGTGTTTCGGGTCGTTGTCATGCTGGAACGGGACTCAAACCTGGACGCTTATAAGAAATCCTGCTATGCCCTCCGACGAACCATCAAACAGGCAAAGCATCAATACAGGACTAAGATCGAATCGTACTGCACCGGCTCTAATGCTCGTCGGATGTGGCAGGGCTTGCAAACCATTACAGACTACAAAGGGAAGCATAACCGAGAGCTGCCCAGTGACACGAGACAAGCTAAACTACTTCTATGCTCTCTTTGAGGCAAATAACACTGAAATATGCATGAGAGCACCATCTGTTCCTGAAGACTGTGTGATCACGCTCTCCGCAGCCGACGTGAGTATGACCTTTTAAACATGTCAATATTCACAAGGCCGCAGGTCCAAACGGATTACCAGGACGGGTACTCCGAACATGCGTTGACCAACTGACAAGTGTCTTCACTGACATTTTCAACCTCTCCCTGTTCAAGCAGACCACCATAGTGCCTGTGCCCAAGAACACTAACGTTACCTGCCTACATCCCACATATGCTCTCTCTAATTCTCTCTTTCTTTCTCTCTCTCGGAGGACCTGAGCCCTAGGACCATGCCTCAGGAATACCTGACATGATGACTCCTTGCTGTCCCCAGTCCACCTGACTGTGCTGCTGCTCCAGTTTCAACTGTTCTGCCTTATTATTATTTGACCATGCTGGTCATTTATGAACATTTGAACATCTTGACCATGTTCTGTTATAATCTCCACCCAGCACAGCAAGAAGAGGACTGGCCACCCCACATAGCCTGGTTCCTCTCTAGGTTTCTTCCTAGGTTTTGGCCTTTCTAGGGAGTTTTTCCTAGCCACCGTGCTTCTGCACCTGCATTGCTTGCTGTTTGGGGTTTTAGGCTGGGTTTCTGTACAGCACTTTGAGATATCAGCTGATGTACGAAGGGCTATATAAATACATTTGATTTGATTTGATTTTGATTTGGTTTTAATGTCATCCCAACTGGTTTTAATTTCATCCCTAATGGTTTCAATGTCTTCCCTAATGGTTTCAATGTTTACCCTAATGGTTTCAATGTCTACCCTAATGGCTGAACTGTCATCCTAATGGTTTTGAAGTCATCCTTATTGGTTTTAAAATGTTTTAATGTCATCCGTAAATGTTTTAAAGTCATCCCTAATGGTTGTAATGTCCTCTCTAATGGTTCTAATGTCATCCCAAATGGCTTTAATGTCATCCGAAATGTTTTCAATGTCATCCCTAATGGATTTACTCTCATCCTAATGGTTTCAATGTCTTACCTAAATGTTTTAATGTTATCCCTAATAGTTTTAATGTCATCCCTAATGGTTTTAAAATGTTTTAATGTCATACTTAAATGTTTTAAAGTCTTCCCTAATGGTTGTAATGCCATCCCTAAAGGATTTAAAAGGTTTTAATATCATCCCTAATGGTTTCAGTGTCTTACCAAATGTTTCAATGTCTTCACAAATGGTTCTACTGTCATCCCCAATGGTTTTAATGTACTTCCTAAAGGTTTTAATGTCTTCAATAATAGTTTTAATATCTTTCGCAGTGGTTTTAATGTCATCCCAAATGGTTTTACTGTCATCCCAAATGTTTGTCCCCGAATGGTTTTAATGTAATCTATAATGGTTTTAATGTTTTCCCTAAAGGTTTCAATGTCTTCCCTAATGGTTGTAGTGCCATCCCTAATGGATTTAAAAGGTTTTAATGTCGTCCCTAATGGTTTCAGTGTCTTGCCAAATGTTTCAATGTCTTCCCAAATGGTTCTACTGTCATCCCTAATGGTTTTAATGTCATCCCTAAAGGTTTTAATGTCATCTCTAGTGGTTTTAATGTCAACCCAAATGGTTTTACCGTCATCCCAAATGTTTTTTATGTCATTCCTAAAGGTTTTAATGTAAACTCTAATGGTTTTAATGTCAACCCAAATGGTTTTAATGTCATCCCAAATGATTTTAATGTCATCCCAAATGGTTTCAATGTCATCCTAATGGTTTTAAAGCCATCCCGAATGGTTTCAATGTCTTCCCTAATGGTTTTAATGTTATCCCAAATTGTTTTAAAGTCATCCCAAAAGGTTTTAATTTCATCCCTAATGGTTTTAATGTCATCCCTAATGGTTTTAATGTCATCCCTAATGGTTTCAATGTCTTCCCTAATGGTTGTACTGTCATCCTAATGGTTTTAATGTCGACCGTAATGTTTTCAATGTCATCCCTAATGGAGTTACTGTCATCCTAATGGTTTCAATGTCTTCCCTAAATGGTTTAGTGTTATCCCTAATAGTTTTAATGTCATCCCTAATGGTTTTAAAATGTTTTAATGTCATCTGTAAATGTTTTAATGTAATCCCAAATTCTTGTAATGTTATCCGTAATGGTTTTAAAAGGTTTTAAAGTCATCCCTAATGGCTGTAATGCCATCCCCAATGGATTTAAAATGTTTTAATATCATCCCTAATGGTTTCAGTGTCTTACTAAATGTTTCAATGTCTTCACAAATGGTTCTACTGTCATCTCTAATGGTTTTAATGTAATCCATAAAGGTTTTAATGTCTTAAACAATAGTTTTAATATCTTTACAAATGGTTTTAATATCATCCCAAATGGTTTTACTGTCATCCTAAATGGTTTTAAATTCATCCCGAAAGGTTTTAATGTAATCTCTAATGGTTTTAATGTCAACCCAAATGGTTTTGATGTCATCCCCAATGGTTTTAATGTCATCCCAACTGGTTTTACTGTCTTCCTAATGGTTTTAATGTCATCCCGAATGGTTTCAATGTCTTCCGAAATGTTTTCAATGTCTTCCCTAATGGTTTTAATGTTATCCCAAATGGTTTTACTGTCATCCCAAATGGTTTTAATGTCATCCCTAAAGGTTTTAATGTAATCTCTAATGGTTTTAATGTCAATCCAAATGGTTTTAATGTAATTCCCAGTGGTTTTAATGTCATCCCAAATGGTTTTACTGTCCTCCTAATGGTTTTAATGTCATCCCGAATGGTTTCAATGTCTTCCCTAATGGTTTCAATGTCTTCCTTAATGGTTGTACTGTCATCCTAATGGTTTTAATGTCATCCGTAATGTGTTCAATGTCATCCCTAATGGAGTTACTGTTATCCTAATGGTTTCAATGTCTTCCCTAAATGTTTTAATGTTATCCCTAATAGTTTTAATGTCATCCCTAATGGTTTTAAAATGTTTTAATTTCATCCATAAATGTTTTAATGTAATCCCAAATGGTTGTAATGTTATCCTTAATGGTTTTAAACGGTTTTAATATCATCACTAATGGTTTTAATGTCATCCCTAATGGCTTTAAAAGGTTTTAATGTCATCCCTATTGGTTTCAGTGTCTTGCCCAATTTTTTCAATGTCTTACCAAATGGTTTTACTGTCATCCCTAAAGGTTTTAATGTCACACCTAATGGTTTCAAAAATGTCAATAATAGGTTGATTGTCTTTCCAAATTGTTTTAATGTAATCCAAAATTGTTTTCTGTCATCCCAAATTGTTTTACTGTCATCCCAAAGGGTTTTAATGTCATCCAAAATGGTTTCAATGTCTTCCCTAAGGGTTTTACTGTCATCCCTAAAAATGGTTTAATGTCATTCCTAATGTTTAAAGAGGTTTTAATGTCATCCCTAATGGTTTCAATGTCATATCTAATGGTTTAATGTCTATCCTAATGGTTTCAATATCATTCCAAATGGTTTCAGTCATCCCTAGTGGTTTTAATGTCATCAAAAAATGTTTTAATGTCATTCCTAATGGTTTTAAGAGGTTTTAATGTCATCCCTAATGGTATTACTGTAATATTTAATGGCTTTTATGTCATCCCTAACTTTTTTTAAAGGTTTTAATGTCAATCCTAATGTCTTCAAAGTCAATCATAATAGTTAGAATGTCATCCCTATTGGTTTCAATGTCATCACTAGTGGTTTTAATTTCATCCCTAATGTAATGTTATTCCTAATGGTTTCAATATCATTCCTAATTGTTTCAGTCATCCCTAGTGGTTTCAATGTCATTCATAAATGGGTTTAATTTCATCCCTAAAGGTTTTAATGTCATCAATAATAGTTTTAATGTCCTCCCAAATGGTTTTAATGTCATCCCAAATAGTTTTAATGTCCTCCCAAATGATTTTAATGTCCTCCCAAATGGTTTTAAGGTCTTCCCAAATGGTTTCAATGTCTTCCCAAATGGTTTCAATGTCTTCCCTAATGGTTTTACTGTCATCCCTAATGGTTTTAATGTCATCACAAAATGGTTTAAATGCATTCTGAATGGTTTTAATGTCATCCCTAATGGTTTCAAAAAGGTTTTGTCATCCCTAGTATATTTTAAATGTTTTAATGTTATCCCTAATGGCTTTAATGTCATCCCTAATTGTTTTAAACGGTTTTGATGTCAATCCTAATGTCCTCAAAGTCAATCCTAATAGTTATAATGTCATCCCTATTGGTTTTATTGTCATCACTAGTGGTTTTAATTTCATCCCTAATGTTTTAAGAGGTTTTAATGTCATCCCTAATGGTATTAATGTCATCCCTAATGGTTTCAATGTCATACTTAATGGTTTAATGTCATTCCAAATGGTTTCAATATCATTCCTAATGGTTTCAGTCATCTCTAGTGGCTTTAATGTCACTCCTAATGGTTTTAAAATGTTTAGTGTCATCCCTGATGGCTTTAATGTATTCCCTAATGGTTTTAAGAGGTTTTAATGTAATCCCTGATGGCTTTAATGTATTCCCTAATGGTTTTAAAAGGTTTTAATGTCATCCCTAATTGTTTTAATTTTCACCCCAAACATCTTTAATGTCATCCCTAATGGTATTAATGTCATCCCTAATGGTTTCAATGTCATACTTAATGGTTTAATGTCATTCCAAATGGTTTCAATATCATTCCTAATGGTTTCAGTCATCCCTAGTGGTTTTAATGTCACTCCTAATGGTTTTAATGTCATCCCTAATGGTTTTAAAATGTTTAGTGTCATCCCTGATGGCTTTAATGTATTCCCTAATGGTTTTAAGAGGTTTTAATGTCATCCCTGATGGCTTTAATGTATTCCCTAATGGTTTTAAAAGGTTTGAATGTCATCCCTAATTGTTTTAATTTTCACCCCAAACATCTTTAATGTCTACCCTAATTGTTTTAATGTCAGCCCTAATGGTTATAATGTCAACCCTAATGGCTTTAAGAGGTTATAATGTCATCCCTTATGGGTTTAATTTAATGTCTAATGGTTTTAATGTCATCCCTGAAGGCTTTAATATATTCCATAATGGTTTTAATGTCAGCTGTATTAGTTTTAATATCAACCCTAATTCTTTTAAGAGGTTATAATGTCATCCCTTGTGGGTTTAATTTCATCCCTAAAGGTTTGAATGTTATCCCTAATTGTTTTAATGTCATTCCAAACATCTTTAATGTCTTACCTAATGGTTTTAATGTCATCCTTATTGGTTTTAAAAGGTTTTAATGTCATCCCTAATGGTTTCAATGCCATCCTTAGTTTAATGTCATCCCGAATGGTTTCAATGTCTTCCCTAATTGTTTCACTGTTGACCTCTTATTGGTTTTAATGTCATCCCTAATGATTTCAATGCCATCCCTAGTTTAATGTCATACCTAATGGTTTGAATGTCATCCCAAATGGTTTCAATGTCTTCCCTAATTGTTTCACAGTTGACCCTAAAGGTTTTAATGTCATCCCTAATGGATTTAAAATGTTTTAATGTCATCCCTAATGGTTTTAATGCCATCCATAATGGTTTTAATGCCATCCCTAAAGCTTCTGATGTCATCCCTAATGGTTTTAATGTAATCCCTAATGGTTTTAATGTCATCCCTAATGGTTTTATTGTCATCCCTAATGGTTTCAATATCATCCCTAGTTGTTTTAAAATATTGTAATGCCATCCTTAATGGTCCATTTATATCAAACATCTTGTAAAGATATTTTAATATGTGACCTGATATTTTAACATGTGACCTGATATTTTACCTGTTGACTTGATATTTTAACTGTTGACGTGACATTTTAACTGTTGACTTGATATTTTAACTGTTGACTTGATATTTTACCTGGTGACCTGATATTTTACCTGGTGACCTGATATTTTACCTGGTGACCTGATATTTTACCTGGTGACCTGATATTCTACCTGGTGACCTGATATTCTACCTGGTGACCTGATATTTTAACTGGTGACCTGATATTTTAACTGTTGACTTGATATTTTAACTGGTGACCTGATATTTTAACTGTTGACTTGATATTTTAACTGGTGACCTGATATTTTAACTGTTGACTTGATATTTTAACTGGTGACCTGATATTTTAACTAATGGTTTTAATGTCATCCCGAATGGTTTCAATGTCTTCCGAAATGTTTTCAATGTCTTCCCTAATGGTTTTAATGTTATCCCAAATGGTTTTACTGTCATCCCAAATGGTTTTAATGTCATCCCTAAAGGTTTTAATGTAATCTCTAATGGTTTTAATGTCAATCCAAATGGTTTTAATGTCATTCCCAGTGGTTTTAATGTCATCCCAAATGGTTTTACTGTCCTCCTAATGGTTTTAATGTCATCCCGAATGGTTTCAATGTCTTCCCTAATGGTTTCAATGTCTTCCTTAATGGTTGTACTGTCATCCTAATGGTTTTAATGTCATCCGTAATGTGTTCAATGTCATCCCTAATGGAGTTACTGTTATCCTAATGGTTTCAATGTCTTCCCTAAATGTTTTAATGTTATCCCTAATAGTTTTAATGTCATCCCTAATGGTTTTAAAATGTTTTAATTTCATCCTTAAATGTTTTAATGTAATCCCAAATGGTTGTAATGTTATCCTTAATGGTTTTAAACGGTTTTAATATCATCACTAATGGTTTTAATGTCATCCCTAATGGCTTTAAAAGGTTTTAATGTCATCCCTATTGGTTTCAGTGTCTTGCCCAATTTTTTCAATGTCTTACCAAATGGTTTTACTGTCATCCCTAAAGGTTTTAATGTCACACCTAATGGTTTCAAAAATGTCAATAATAGGTTTATTATCTTTCCAAATTGTTTTAATGTAATCCAAAATTGTTTTCTGTCATCCCAAATTGTTTTACTGTCATCCCAAAGGGTTTTAATGTCATCCAAAATGGTTTCAATGTCTTCCCTAAGGGTTTTACTGTCATCCCTAAAAATGGTTTAATGTCATTCCTATTGTTTAACGTGTGACTTGATATTTATCCCAAGTTATTTCAGGCCTTGTGGTTTCCAAACGAAGGGAGCTACAGTACCAAGTTGGGCTGGAAAAGGTGGTTCACCTCACGATTACTCCAAATCAATTTGTTTGGATTTGACAGTGTAAATAAGATATCCTGAGCCTATAGATTGGTTTTGAAGTCAAGACCACTAAGTTTTAGTCAGTGTCTAGACTGGTTTCGAAGTCAAGACCACTAAAAGTTATTCCTCTTAGAGTTTTTTCAGGAGAGTATTCAGACCCCTTTACTTTTTCCACATTTTGTTACATTATTCTAAAATGGATTAAATTGTATTTATTCCTCATCAATCTACACAATACACCATAATGACAAAGCAAAAACAGGTTTTGAGGAATCTTTGCTAATATATACAACATTTTAAACTGAAATGTTCTAGATCGAATCACTGAGCTGACAAGGTAAAAATCTGTTGTTCTGCCCGTGAACAAGGCAGTTAACCCACTGTTCCTAGGCCGTCATTGTAAATAATAATTGGTTCTTAACTGACTTTCCTAGTTACATAAAGGTTCAATACAAAATATTGATAAAATAAAAAATATTACATTTACATAAGTATTCAAACCCTTTCCTCAGTACTTTGTTGAATCCCCTTTGGCAGCGAGCAAATCAAATCAAATTGTATTTGTCACATACACATGGTTAGCAGATGTTAATGCGAGTGTAGCGAAATGCTTGTGCTTCTAGTTCCGACAATGCAGTAATAACCAACAAGTAATCTAAGCTAACAATTCCACAACTACTACCTTATACAAACAAGTGTAAAGGGATAAAGAATATGTACATAAAGATATATGAATGAGTGATGGTACAGAACGGCATAGGCAAGATGAAGTAGATGGTATCTAGTACAGTATATACATCCCTATATACTTATGTGTAACGGCATACTTCCTCCTCTTCTGAGGAGGAGTAGCGAGAAGGATCGGAGGACCAATGCGCAGCGTGGTAAGTGTCCATAACGTTTATTTTAAACGGAACACTATGAAATACAAAACACTCACACGGAAACAAACACCCACAACTCAAAGTGAAACCCAGGCTACCTAATTATGATTCTCAATCAGAGACAACTAACGACACCTGCCTCTGATTGAGAACCATACTAGGCTGAACTCAAAACCACAACATAGAAAAACACGCATAGACTGCCCACCCCAACTCACGCCCTGACCATACTAAATAAAGACAAAACAAAGGAAATAAAGGTCAGAACGTGACTATATGAGATGAGTAAGGTAGGGTATGTAAACATAAAAGTGGCATAGTTTAAAGTGGCTAGTGATACATGTATTACATAAAGGTGGTAAGATACAGTAGATGATATAGAGTAAAGTATATACATATACATACGAGATGAGTAATGTAGGGTATGTAAACATTATATGTAAGTGGCATTGTTTAAAGTGGCTAGTGATACTTTTTTACATCAATTTCCATCAATTTCCATTATTAAAGTGGCTGGAGTTGAGTCAGTATGTTGGCAGCAGCCACTCAATTTTAGTGGTGGCTGTTTACAGTCTGATGCCCTTGAGATAGAAGCTGTTTTTCAGTCTCTCGGTCCCTGCTTTGATGCACCTGTACTGACCTCGCCTTCTGGATGATAGGTGAACAGGTAGTGGCTCGGGTGGTTGTTGCCCTTGATGATCTTGATGGCCTTCCTGTGACATCGGGTGGTGTAGGTGTCCTGGAGGGCAGGTAGTTTGCCCTCGGTGATGCCCTACAGGATGCTCTAGATTGTGCATCTGTAAAAGTTTGTGAGTGCTTTTGGTGACTTTCCAAATTTCTTCACCCTCCTGAGGTTGAAGAGGCGCTGCTGCGCCTTCTTCACAACGCTGTCTGTGTGGGTGGACCAATTCAATTTGTCTGTGATGTGTACGCCGAGGAACTTAAAACGTACTACCCTCTCCACTACTGTTCCGTCGATGTGGATAGGGGGGTGCTCCCTCTGCTGTTTCCTGAAGTCCACAATCATCTCCTTTGTTTTGTTGACGTTGAGTGTGAGGTTATTTTCCTGACACCACACTCCGAGGGCCCTCACCTCCTCCCTGTAGGCCTTCTCGTCGTTGTTGGTAATCAAGCATACCACTATAGTGTCATCCACAAACTTGTGTCATCCACAAACTTGATGCTTGAGTTGCATGGCCATGCAGTCTTGGGTGAACAGGGAGTACAGGAGACGGCTCAGAACGCACCCTTGTGGGGCCCAAGTGTTGAGGATCAGCGGGGTGGAGATGTTGTTACCTACCTTCACCACCTGGGGGGCGGCCCGTCAGGAAGTCCAGTACCCAGTTGCACAGGGCAGGGTCGAGACCCAGGGTCTCGAGCTTGATGACAAGTTTGGAGGGTACTATGGTGTTTAATACTGAGCTGTAGTTGATGAACAGCGTTCTCACATAGGTATTCCTCTTGTCCAGATGGGTTAGGGCAGTGTGCAGTGTGGTTGAGATTGCGTCGTCTGTGGACCTATTGGGGCGGTAAGCAAATTGGAGTGGGTCTAGGGTGTCATGTAGGGTGGAGGTGATATGGTCCTTGACTAGTCTCTCAAAGCACTTCATGATGACGGAAGTGAGTGCTACAGGGCGGTAGTCATTTAGCTCAGTTACCTTAGCTTTCTTGGGAAGAAGGAACAATAACCCTCTTGAAGCATGTGGGACAGCAGACTGGGATAAGAATTGATTGAATATGTCCGTAAACACAACAGAATCATCTTGGGTATGACGCTACAAGCTTGGCACAGATGTTTTTGGGGAGTTTCTCCAAATCTTCTCTGCAGATCCTCTCAAGCTCTGTCAGGTTGGATGGGGAGCGTTGCTGTACACCTATTTTCAGGTCTCTCCAGAGATGTTAGACCGGGTTCAAGTCCGGGTTCTGGCTGGCCCACTCAAGGACATTCAGAGACTTGTCTTGCTCATCTGTTGTCTTGGCTGTGTGTTTTGGGTCGTTGTCCTGTTGGAAGGTGAACTTTTGCCTCAGAGACCCTGAGCGATCTGGAGCAGGTTTTCATCAAAGATCTCTCTGTACTTTCCTCCGTTCATCTTTGCCTCGATCCTGAATAGTCGCCCAGTCACTGCTGCTAAAACATCAATGTTGCCACCACCATGCTTAACCGCAGGGAAGGTGCCAGGTTTTCTCTAGATGTGACACTTGGCATTTCTTACCATCTAAGAGTCTTTAGACGCCTTTGGGGCAAACTCCTAGCGGGCTGTCATTTTCCTTTTGCTGAAGAGTGGCTTCCGTCTGGCCACTCTACCATAAATACCTGATTGGTGGAGTGTGGCAGAGATGGTTGTCCTTCTTGAAGGTTCTCCCATCTCCACAGAGGAACTCTGGAGCTCTGTCAGAGTGACCATTGTGTTCTTGATCACCTCCCTGACCAAGGCCCTTCTCTCCCGATTGCTCAGTTTGGCGTGGCGATCCTTTTCTTCCATTTAAGAATAATGGAGGCCACTGTGTTCTTGGGGACCTTCAATGCTGCAGAAATGTTTTGGTACCCTTTCCCAGGTCTGTGTCTCGATACAATCCTGTCTTAGACCTCTAGGGACAATTCCTTCAACCTCATGGCTTGGTATTTTCTCTGACATGCACGGTCAACTGAGGGACCTTATATGGACAGATGTGTACCTTTCCAAATCATGTCCAATCAATTGAATTTACCACAGGTGGACTCCAAGTTGTAGAAACATCTCAAGGATGATCAATGGGAACAGGATGCACCTGATTCAATTTGAGTCTCAAAGCAAAGTCTGAATACTTATGTAATTAAGGTAATAATTAATAATTAAGGTATTTCAGATTTTTATTTGTAATACATTTGCTACATTTTATAAAAACCTGTTTTCGCTTTGTCATTATATTTTGTGTAGATTGCTGAGGATTTTTTTGTTAATCCATGTTAAAATAAGGCTGAAATTTAACAAAATATGGAAAAAGTCAAGGGGCCTGAATACTTTCCGGAAGCACTGTATATCCTCTAATGATGCAGGGGTTCTAGTGCCAAAATAAATACACTTGGGGAGGCCGGACAGCCCTGTTTAGTAGAATGGAAGAGCTGAAAGGGTCAGATATCTTACCATTAGTTTTATGGGAATTTCACCCTGGCTCCACCACGACATATTGTCATTACTAAAAACATTATGTTTATCATAAACATCACAGTTATCCAAAGCTAGCTCATTTTAATTTCACTGGTAGATTCAGGAAGTTTTGACTCCCTATGTATTGATCTGCTCAGTGAAGCACAAAGTCGGGAAAATACCACCTGCTAGGTAGGGGGCATGCTCACAAACTTCAATAATGGCATTGTTTACTTCAAACGACTAACTCGAGGAAATCTTAAAACTTCTCTAGGCTTCTGGTTGGGGTATATATTTACGGTCATTGTGGATTCGACTTAATTGATGCACTTATTGATGATGCCAATGACAGATGTGGTGTACTCCTCAATACTCCTCAATACCATCGGAGGAATCCCAGAACATATTCCAGTCTGCCAGCTAGCAAGACAGTCCTGTAGTTTAGCATCTGCTTCATCTGACCACTTTTTAATTGATCTAGTCACTGGTGCTTCCTGCTTTAATTTTTTGCTTGTAAGCAGGAATCAGGAGGATGGAATTTAATGTCAGATTTGCCAAATGCAGGGCGAGGGAGAGCTTTGTATGTGTCTCTGTGTGTGGAGTATAGGTGGTCCACAGTTCTATTCCCTCTGGTTGCACATTTAACATGCTGATAGAAATTTAGTAAAACTGATTTAAGTTTCATTAAAGTCCGCGGCTACTTGGAACACCGCCTCTGGGTGAAGGTTTTCTTGTTTGCTTATGGCAGAATACAGCTCATTCAATGCTGTCTTAGTGCCAGCCTCTGACTGTGGTGGTATGTAAACAGCTACAAAGAATATCAATGAAAACTCTCTCGGTAGGTAGTATGGTCTGCAGGTTATCATGAGAAACTCTACCTCAGGCTAGCAATAGCTCGAGACTTCCTTAGATATCGTGCACCAGCTGTTGTTTCCAAAAATACATATACCGATGCCCCTTGTCTTACCAGATGCCGCTGTTCTATCCTGCCGGTACATCGTATAACCAGCCAGCTGTATGTTGATGTTGTCGTCGTTCAGCCACGACTCCGTGAGGCATAAGATGTTACAGTTTTTAATGTCCCGTTGGTAGGATAATCTTTCCAGTAACTTTCCTCCGACTCCTCAGAAGGCAGCCTGCTCTACGGCCTCTCTTTCTCCACCTCCTCTTCACGCAGATCACTGGGGTCGGGGCCTGTTCCCGAGGGAGCCGTTTGGGGGCACGTAAAACGTCTGCTCCGGCACCATTTTAGTAATCTAATCTAATCTCAGACACAGTTCAGTGTCTTGTCAATATCTTACAGGAAGAGTGGGAAGAGTCTTGTCTATTTGTCTTGTCTACATCTTGTCTATTTCACGTCTTCTTTCATTGATGGAGACCCAAATGTGCTGCTTGACATGATGACAGAGACCTGTCTCCGCCAACGAGTGAGAAGACTTGAAATAGACACGATGGCAGCTCACATATTGTCAGATTACTTTACGGAGCAAACCATATATTTTTCTAAATTCAAACTGACCCTCTGCAACTGGACACAGATATTTTATGAGTCTCATGTCGAGGACGAAGGTGTAGCACAACATTTTCTGTGCCACACTAAACAATATCTCTCCTTTAACTACCAGTAATGGATACCAAAAATCTTTGGTTAAATCACATTATCTGGTGTAACAATCTGTAGCTTAGAGAACTGGTGATCAGCAAATGACGGGAAAGGTCATGATGAAATTGCCATTCAAAAATAAACAAAGTAAAGCAGACAGTACAATCAGTGTAGTGAAGTTCAGGGAATACTAAAGCTTCGGGAGGATTGTTGTCATGATCAAACTGCTATTCAGCTCTTCTGGAGTCTTCTGCTTGAAATCCATTTAGAGGGATACAGTCCTGCTACAATGACACATGCAGGCAAATGAATTATCTTTCTCTCCATCTGGAATCCACTCCAGGAAGAAGCCCTGGCACCACACGATAAGACAAAAAATAAATGATAATAGATTATTCTCTAATGTACAGTTTGAACAAAAGTTGAACTGTGCCAGCATAACACCAACATTAGGGTAGACAAGTTGAACATGCATACATGTGATCAGGCACAGAGATTACATTTAGAACAATGTCTAGCCTAATAGAAAGAAAGCTAGCATAACCCTCAACCTCTGCACAGTGACCAAACTGTACAAATGAGCCGAGGTAGGTAGGCAGACAGTATCTAGCTACAGCCATGTCTATCAGGCTTAGGCATGCCCTCTTGGCGCTGCCATCGGCTGTACTTGAGCTTCTAATGTTAGCGAAATGTTTCAAATATTTTTCACTATATTCTGGTTGAAACATGTATGGTTGAATGTCACCATGGAGATATTAGATGCTCCGTCGTGGAATTCGTGTGTATGAGAGGAATCACTTAAAGCCACTGAGTCTGGTCAGTTCTTTCAGTTTTGCCCAAAGAATTGTTATTAGTGTCCAACTCCTTTAAAAAAAAACCTGCCTTGGCCAAGGGAAGGTGTCCAGAGCATGAAGCACTTCCCCACACAAGTTGTAGTCTTTCAGAGACTGGAAAAAAATGTGTCTGCTTGTATATTTGCTAATGAATCAGTCGATAGGAACATCACTGAAAGACGTCCAAAGGCTCTATCGAACCAGGAGAACCACATCTACACCCACAAAAACATATAGTGTGATCAGTATAATATAGAGCCTTAAAGTGTGATCAGTAGAACATGGAGCCTTATAGTGTGATCAGGAGAACCACATCTACACCCAAAGAAACTTATAGTGTGATCAGGAGAACCACATCTACACCCACAAAAGCGTATAGTGTGATCAGTATAATATAGAGCCTTAAAGTGTGATCAGTATAATATAGAGCCTTATAGTGTGATCAGAAAAAAACATTGAGCCTTATAGTGTGATCAGTAGAACATAGAGCCTTATAGTGTGATCAGTAGAACATAGAGCCTTATAGTGATATCAGTAGAGCATAGAGCCTTATAGTGTGATCAGGAGAACACAGAGCCTTATAGTGTGATCAGTAGAACATAGAGCTCTATAGTGTGATCAGTAGAACATAGAGCCTTATAGTGTGATCAGGAGAACACAGAGCCTTATAGTGTGATCAGTAGAACATAGAGCATTATAGTGTGATCCGTAGAACATAGTCCCTTATAGTGTGATCAGTAGAGCCTTATAGTGTGATCAGTAGAGCCTTATAGTGTGATCAGTAGAGCATAGAGCCTTATAGTGTGATCAGTAGAACATAGAGCTCTATAGTGTGATCAGTAGAACATAGAGCCTTATAGTGTGATCAGTAGAACTTAGAGCCTTATAGTGTGATCAGTAGAACATAGAGCCTTAGAGTGTGATCAGTAGAGCCTTATAGTGTGATCAGTAGAACATAGAGCCTTATAGTGTGATCAGTAGAGCCTTATAGTGTGATCAGTAGAACATTTAGCCTTATAGTGTGATCAGTAGAACATAGAGCCTTATAGTGGGATCAGTATAAGATATAGCCTTATAGTGTGATCAGTAGAACATAGAGCCTTATAGTGTGATCAGTAGAACATAGAGCCTTATAGTGTGATCAGTAGAACAAGAGCCTTATAGTGTGATCAGTATAACATAGAGCCTTATAGTGTGATCAGTAGAACATAGAGCCTTATAGTGTGATCAGTAGAACATAGAGCCTTACAGTGTGATCAGTAGAACATAGAGCCTTATAGTGCGATCAGTAGAACATAGAGCCATATAGTGTGATCAGTAGAACATAGAGCCTTATAGTGTGATCAGTAGAGCTTTATAGTGCGATCAGTATAACATTGAGCCTTATAGTGCGATTAGTATAACATAGCGCCTTATAGTGTGATCAGTAGAACATAGAGCCTTATAGTGTGATCAGTATAACATTGAGCCTTATAGTGTGATCAGTAGAACATAGAGTCTTATAGTGTGGTCGTATAACATAGAGCCTTATAGTGCGATCAGTATAACATTGAGCCTTATAGTGTGATCAGTAGAACATAGAGCCTCATAGTGTGATCAGCAGAGCCTTATAGTGCGATCAGTATAACATTGAGCCTTATAGTGTGATCAGTAGAACATAGAGCCTTATAGTGTGATCAGTAGAACAAGAGCCTTATAGTGTGATCAGTATAACATAGAGCCTTATAGTGTGATCAGTAGAACATAGAGCCTTATAGTGTGATCAGTAGAACATAGAGCCTTACAGTGTGATCAGTAGAACATAGAGCCTTATAGTGCGATCAGTAGAACATAGAGCCATATAGTGTGATCAGTAGAACATAGAGCCTTATAGTGTGATCAGTAGAGCTTTATAGTGCGATCAGTATAACATTGAGCCTTATAGTGCGATTAGTATAACATAGAGCCTTATAGTGTGATCAGTAGAACATAGAGCCTTATAGTGTGATCAGTATAACATTGAGCCTTATAGTGTGATCAGTAGAACATAGAGTCTTATAGTGTGGTCGTATAACATAGAGCCTTATAGTGCGATCAGTATAACATTGAGCCTTATAGTGTGATCAGTAGAACATAGAGCCTCATAGTGTGATCAGCAGAGCCTTATAGTGCGATCAGTATAACATTGAGCCTTATAGTGTGATCAGTAGAACAAGAGCCTTATAGTGTGATCAGTAGAACATAGAGTCTTATAGTGTGATCAGTAGAACATAGAGCCTTATAGTGTGATCAGTAGAACAAGAGCCTTATAGTGTGATCAGTAGAACAAGAGCCTTATAGTGTGATCAGTAGAACAAGAGCCTTATAGTGTGATCAGTAGAGCCTTATGGTGTGATCAGTAGAGCCTTATGGTGTGATCAGTAGAACACAGAGCCTTATACTGTGATCAGTAGAACATAGACCCTTATAGTGTGATCAGTAGAACATAGAGCCTTATAGTGCGATCAGTAGAACATAGAGCCTTATAGTGTGATCAGTAGAACAAGAGCCTTATAGTGTGATCAGTATAACATAGAGCCTTATAGTGTGATCAGTAGAACATAGAGCCTTAGTGTGATCAGTAGAACATAGAGCCTTATAGTGCGATCAGTAGAACATAGAGCCTTATAGTGTGATCAGTAGAACATAGAGCCTTATAGTGCGATCAGTAGAACATAGAGCCTTATAGTGTGATCAGTAGAACAAGAGCCTTATAGTGCGATTAGTATAACATAGAGCCTTATAGTGCGATCAGTATAACATAGAGCCTTATAGTGTGATCAGTAGAACAAGAGCCTTATAGTGTGATCAATAGAACATAGTCCCTTATAGTGTGATCAGTAGAACATAGAGCCTTATAGTGTGATCAGTAGAGCCTTATAGTGCGATCAGTATAACATAGAGCCTTATAGTGTGATCAGTAGAACACAGAGCCTTATAGTGTGATCAGCAGAGGCTTATAGTGTGATCAGTAGAACATAGAGCCTTGTAGTGTGATCAGTAGAACATAGAGCCTTATAGTGTGATCAGCAGAGGCTTATAGTGTGATCAGTAGAACATAGAGCCTTGTAGTGTGATCAGTAGAACACAGAGCCTTATAGTGTGATCAGTAGAACACAGAGCCTTATAGTGTGATCAGCAGAGGCTTATAGTGTGATCAGTAGAACATAGAGCCTTGTAGTGTGATCAGTAGAACACAGAGCCTTATAGTGTGATCAGCAGAGGCTTATAGTGTGATCAGTAGAACATAGAGCCTTGTAGTGTGATCAGTAGAACATAGAGCCTTATAGTGTGATCAGTAGAACATAGAGCCTTATAGTTTGATCAGTATAGCATAGAGCCTTATAGTGTGAAATAGAGCCTTAAAGTGTGATCAGTAGAACATGGAGCCTTATAGTGTGATCAGTAGGACTCAGAGCCTTATAGTGTGATCAGTAGGACACAGAGCCTTATAGTGTGATCAGCAGAGCCTTATAGTGTGTTCAGTAGAACATAGAGCCTTATAGTGTGATCAATAGAACATAGTCCCTTATAGTGTGATCAGTAGAACATAGAGCCTTATAGTGCGATCAGTAGAGCCTTATAGTGTGATCAGTAGAGTCTTATAGTGTGATCAGTAGAGCCTTATGGTGTGATCAGTTGAGCCTTATGGTGTGATCAGTAGAGCCTTATAGTGTGATCAGTAGAACACAGAGCCTTATACTGTGATCAGTAGAACATAGAGCCTTATAGTGTGATCAGTAGAACATAGAGACTTATAGTGTGATCAGTAGAACATAGAGCCTTCACAAACTGCCACAAAGCAGGACTAACTGTACTCCCAGATCTTGCCCCCCCTCCCCATCAATACATCAGAAACCGTCATAGGGTTTATCATTTGGCCCTGACCTGCTTTCCTCCTTGGCAATTATGTGGGACACATCTCACTGTCCTAGAAATGCCTCAGACCTGATGAAAACAAGCCCAGATTACCCTAGGGTGAAATTCCCCTTTAACTGAAACAATACCTTCATGATAGAGGGCCTATTGATGATAACAGTCCCAAATTGTCCCAACTCAAAATATATCCTACGTAATTGGAGCAGGGCATATGTATACTGCTCATGCAAAATTGCTTGCAGGTCTGATCTTCCAGTCAACAAAGCATTTTTAAGTCTAGGCTTCTTTTGGTCCAACATAAACTACATGCCTAAAGTATGTCGACACGTACTCGTCGAACATCTCATTCCAAAATGACGACTCGCCTTGTGCACGGGGGCAATTATCTCCTAACCTTAATGGGTTCCCCGGCAAACTTCCATAACAGAAGGTAAAGGGGAGATAATAACATAGCTTGTGCAGAATTATGAGAATAAATGTTGACAAGTGTACATTAATTGTTTTTATTTTTTAAACTGCCATTTTTGTCAGCTATCAGTTATGAGTCTGACAGAGGTTCTCTTAGAAACTAAGATGCTGACACCTCATGCTGCTCCAATACCTGGTGCTGACCAACCCATTGCTGGTTTAACTTTAAAGATTCCTCCTTGTTAAAACCCTGATTGTCCAATGCATCAATGTAAGTAACATAATAATGATGTTCTGTTAGTCGCTCCATTGTAGCAGGCGTGATGTTCTGTTAGTCGCTCCATTGTAGCAGGCGTGATGTTCTGTTAGTCGCTCCATCGTAGCAGGCTTGATTTTCTGTTGCTTACTCCATCATAGCAGGCTTGATCTTCTGTTGGTTACTCCATCGTAGCAGGCATATAATTATGGACTTTGTGGTTGAGATGGTTTTGGGTGGGGTCGGAGGCCTTGGTGATGTCTCTCCACCTCTGGTACCGTGTCAGAATCGTTTAGGTCCAGAATGTACCGGAGTATCTCATCCATCGTCTGGTCATCCACCTCCAGTACGCCCTCTTTGAGGCCCACCAGAAGTAGGTTATTCCTCCTTCCACGCGATTCCAGGTTTTCAGGAAGACTGTTTATTTGTAGGTCTATTGGCGTTAGCCTGGTTCTCTAGGGCCCCTCTGCCTTACTCTGTTCAGCGCCTTTTTAAACTGATTTAATACGCTATATTACCAAAAGTATGTGGACACTTGGTCGACCAACATCTCATTCCAAAATCATGTTGGTCCCCCATTGTTGCTATAACAACCTCCTCTCTTCTGGGAAGGATTTCCACCAGATGATGGGTACTTGCTTCCATTCAGCCACGAGCGTTAATGGAAAAATTGCGATTCGCTCATTACAGGGCAGCACAGCTGGCCGTTGGATGTACACAGAGAGCAAACGTTAATAATACACATGTCAATCTCTCCTGGCTCAATCACTACTTGTATTTGTGAGCGGTATTGACATGCTGAATGTACCGAGCTGTCTGTCTAAACTACTGGCACACAGCTCAGACACCCATGCACACCACACAATACATGCCAAAAGAGGTCTCTTCACAGTCCCCAAGTCCAGAACAGACTATGGGAGGCGCAAAGTACGACATAGAGCCATGACGACATGGAACTCTTTTCCACATCACATCAGGTAACTGATGCAGCAGTAGAATCAGATTTTAAAAAACAGATAAAAACTACACCTTATGGAACAGCAGGGATTGTGAAGAGACACAAACATATGCACAGACACAAGCATACAAACACACGATAACATACGCACTATACACACACGTACACATGGATTTTGTGTTATGTGGGCCTGAGAGCACACAGTTAGTGTGTTGTGAAATCTGTTACGAGTGTTTTGTAATGTTTTTTAAATGTATAACTGCCTTAATTTTGCCGGACCATAGCAAGAGTAGCTCCTGTCTTGGCTAATGGGGATCCATAATAAACACAAATACAAAGGCGGTCGGCCACTGATGTTGGGCGATTAGGCCTGGCTCGCAGTCGGCAAAATTCATCCCAAAGGTGTTCGATGGGGTTGAGGTCAGGACTCAAGTTCTTCCACACTGATAAGGTTCTTCCACACCGACCTCGACAAACCATTTCTGTACGGACCTCGCTCTGAAATAGGAAAAGGCCTTCCCCAAACTGTTGCCACAAAGTTGGAAAAACAGAATTGTCTAGAATGTCATTGTACAATGTAGCGTTCAGATTTCCCTTCAGTGGAACTAAGGGGCCTAGACTGGACCATGAAAAACAATGGGGCAGGTAGCGTTCTCCTGGCATCTGTGGAATTCGCCTACCCCAGATTTGTCAGTCGGACAGCCAGATGGTGAAATGTGATTCGTCACTCCAGAGAACGCGTTTCTACTGCTCTAGAATCCGATGACGGCGAGCTTTACTCCAATTCAGCCTGACGCTTGGCATTGCGTATGGTGATCTTAGGCTTGAAAACCTATTTCATTAAGTTCCAGACGAACAGTTATTGTGCTGAGGCTGATTCCAGAGGCAGTTTGTAACTCAGTAGTGAGTGTTGAGGATCATTTTTAACCGTTTCAGTGCTGTCCTGTTCTATGAGCTTGTGTAGACTACCATTTAGTGACTGAGCCGTTGTTGCTCCTAGACGTTTCAATTTCACAATAACAGCACTTACGGTTGACCCGGGGCAGCTCCAGCAGGGCAGAAATTTGACAATCTGACTTGTTGGAAAGGTGGCATCCTATGGCTACCTCCTCAGTCAGGTGCCGTGCCCAGCTTGGCATCTCCTTGTCGGTCATCATTTTTTTAGCAGGACAACGATCTGTATATCGTTTCTTTGCTATTTTCCTGGTCTCCCATTGGACTCCTCTAGCAGTCATGGACCCAACTGTGTAGAAAGTACAGTTTATGAACTAGAAGTGGGCTGTTAAAAAGGTCTGCAATAAGAAAGAAACTGGTACGCCATTCCGTGGTGTCACGTAAAGTTAAGGGTTAAGGTTTGAGAAAGGCTTAAAGTGGCACTCCACTCACGTAAACAACGGACTTAACAAAAGACACACCTCAATAGGTCGTCAAGGTGTATTTATTATGGATCCCCATTAGTTCCTGCCAAGGCAGCAGCTACTCTTTCTGCGGTTTATTATGGATCCCCAATAGTTCCTGCCAAGGCAGCAGCTACTCTTCCTGGGGTTTATTATGGATCCCCATTAGTTCCTGTCAAGGCAGCAGCTACTCTTCCTGGGGTTTATTATGGATGCCCATTAGTTCCTGCCAAGGCAGCAGCTACTCTTCCTGGGGTTTATTATGGATCCCCATTAGTTCCTGCCAAGGCAGCAGCTACTCTTCCTGGGGTTTATTATGGATCCCCATTAGTTCCTGTCAAGGTAGCAGCTACTCTTCCTGGGGTTTATTATGGATCCCCATTAGTTCCTGCCAAGGCAGCAGCTACTCTTCCTGGGGTTTATTATGGATCCCCATTAGTTCCTGCCAAGGCAGCAGCTACTCTTTCTGCGGTTTATTATGGATCCCCATTAGTTCCTGCCAAGGCAGCAGCTACTCTTCCTGGGGTTTATTATGGATCCCCATTAGTTCCTGTCAAGGTAGCAGCTACTCTTCCTGGGGTTTATTATGGATCCCCATTAGTTCCTGTCAAGGTAGCAGCTACTCTTCCTGGGGTTTATTATAGATCCCCATTAGTTCCTGCCAAGGCAGCAGCTACTCTTCCTGGGGTTTATTATGGATCCCCAATAGTTCCTGCCAAGACAGCAGCTACTCTTCCTGGGGTTTATTATGGATCCCCATTAGTTCCTGCCAAGGCAGCAGCTACTCTTCCTGGGGTTTATTATGGATCCCCATTAGTTCCTGCCAAGGCAGCAGCTAATCTTCCTGGGGTTTATTATGGATCCCCATTAGTTCCTGCTAAGGCAGCAGCAACTCTTCCTGGGGTTTATTATGGAGCCCCATTAGTTCCTGCCAAGGCAGCAGCTACTATTCCTGGGGTTTATTATGGATCCCCATTAGTTCCTGTCAAGGCAGCAGCTACTCTTCCTGGGGTTTATTATGGATGCCCATTAGTTCCTGCCAAGGCAGCAGCTACTCTTCCTGGGGTTTATTATGGATGCCCATTAGTTCCTGCCAAAGCAGCAGCTACTCTTCCTGGGGTTTATTATGGCTCCCCATTAGTTCCTGCCAAAGCAGCAGCTACTCTTCCTGGGGTTTATTATGGATCCCCATTAGTTCCTGCCAAGACAGCAACTAAGGCAGTGATATACAATTAATAAAAACATTACAATACATTCAAAACATATTTCACAACACATTAAGTGTTCCCTCAGGCCACTACTCTACTACTATACAACATCCATGTGTATGTATGTGTATAGTGTATCTGTTATCATGTGTGTATATGTGAGGTGTCCATGACAGGTGGCCTCCTCTTTAGTTCTCTATTGCTCCTCTACCGTTCCTCATCAGCCCATCAGCCCATCAGCCCATCAGACCATCAGACCATCAGCCCATCAGACCATCAGCCCATCAGCCCATCAGCCTGTCAGCCCATCAGCCCATCAGCCCATCAGCCCATCAGCCCATCAGCCCATCAGCCCATCAGACCATCAGACCATCAGCCCATCAGCCCATCAGCCCATCAGCCCATCAGACCATCAGACCATCAGCCCATCAGCACTTCAGCCCAACTCCTTGAAGTTGCTGTAATTTACTGTATTTATTCATACGATATCGCTTTTCAACTGTAAAAAGTAAAAATATCTGTTAAGGATGTATTTTAAAAACAAAATGAGTTCAGGAGTTGAGAAATAAATGTGGTAGCTGAGATACTTTTCAAAAATGGTTTTCCCAGCTGTTATAGCTAGAAGCCTAATCAGTAAACACTTAGACTTGGCTTTCCCCTGAAACTCTCTGGCACCCCCCTGGGGAGGCTCACCTCACACTTTGAAAACCTCTGCATTAAACTAACAAGCTAGCTAGCTTGCAATGTAATAATGAATAATGTGATGCAAATGAATTTAGTTTAGTTTGCTCTGTGTAATGCATACTGTATGTAAACTAGTGACTGATATCACACACCACTCTCACTCTGTATCTTCATACACACACACCCTCTTGGAGGACCTCTTATCAGAGCTTCAGAGCTGGAGTGGATGAGAATGTTGTGTGTGTGTGTGTGTGTGTGTCTGGTGTGTGTCTGGTGTGTGTGCTGATAGGTTGGAGGGCTTGATTGAGTGTGGTAATGTGACAATCGTCAGAGACACCACGGGGCAAAAAATGTAACACTTAGCCTGTCGAGAAAGGTTTTGGAGTTAGGACTGTTGTTCCCTTGTCTCCCCAATTTCAATTAGTGAGTGAGTGAGTGAGTGAGTGAGTGAGTGAGAGAGAGAGAGAGAGAGAGAGAGAGAGAGAGAGAGAGAGAGAGAGAGAGAGAGAGAGAGAGAGAGAGAGAGAGAAGAGGATATAATAGACCTTGTCTGAAGATGTCTAACATGTTAAAATAACGACCTCCCCCCCACCACACACACACACACACACACTCACACACCGTAAATCTCACTAATAAGGCTGTGGAGCCCGGTAACCTGTGCAATAAATAAGAACCTCTTTGACCGGACACTACAACACACTACAAAGACTTGGTCTACACACACCTTCATGTTTCTCTCTCTCTCCCCACCGTCATTACAACGAGTTATGGGACCAGCTCACGCTCTACTGTGTGTGTTAGACAGAAAGGCCATTGATATGATAAACGTGGCCATTTTATCTGACTGATCAGCGTTCTGTGTGTGTTATTAATGATGTGAGGGGGTTGAGACATCTGTCTCCAGGCGCAATCAGCCGTTCCCATAGAAACGGACCGCACCGAAAAGAACCAGACTCTTCTTAAAACAACATACACAAACACACAGACACAGCCTCTGTCTCTCTCAGAGTGAGGAGTGATACACACATCTACTCTTGGAGGGGGAGAAATAGACGGATGGAGGGAGAAAGTGATTGAGGCTATTAAAGTGTTTGGGTTTATTCTGAGTGGGGTTGAGGGATAGAGGAATGGAAGGATGGATGGATAGAGGGACGGAGGGATGGATGGATGTGGGAGGAGAGGACACATATTACCAGACCACATCTTTGATGAGTACCTTCTCCCCCGGACTCCTCCCCCTTATATCCCCCTGACTCCTCCCCCTCATATCCCCTGGCTCCTCCCCCTATTCTCCCCCTGACCCCTCCCCTTCTTCTCCCCCTGACTCCTCCCCATCATCTCTCCCTGACCCCTCCTCTTTCTCCCCCGGACCCCTCCCCCTCTTCTCCTCCTGACTCCTCCCCTCTTCTCCCCTTGACTCCTCCCCTCTTCCCAAGCTTTAAGTATGACCCTGAACTCTCAGTCTCCCTTCTCCCCCTGACTCCTCCCCTCTTCTCCCCCTGACTCCTCCCCTCTTCCCCAGTTTTATGACCCTGAGCAGAATTAGATCTATGCTTCTCAAACATCAAATTTCAAAGTTTAGCCGTTAAGGTTAGACATTAACTCTAAATGGTTAAGGTAAGGGTTAAGGTTTAGGATAGGCTTAAAACTAAAATATAAAAATCTTCTTTCTGTCGCTTGATTCAACCTTTGGAATCAGAGGCAGATGGTTACGCCCATCCACCATCCCCATCCACAACGCCTAGTAAAACCCAAACAGAGTTGGAGATAACAGCACTCACTGTTGCCCCTGGTGGCCGGTTTCCATGTCATCTCCGACGTCCTCAGACTGGATGTTGAATACTGACTTGTATTACGGATGACTTGGCTGAAATAATACTTTTTAACGGACATTTCTGTTATTTAAAACAGTTTAAACAACTAATTGACTCATGTCAGTTAAATTATTTGAATTCCATATTATTATAATTTTTTTGTGAGCTCAAGGCCCATTTTCTGATGACATAAATTGCCCAAACGTGCGATGTAGTAGGGAGTTGTAGTTTCCAACAGGCCGATACATAGTTTACAACAGAAAACGTGTTAAGAAACTACAATGACCACAATCCATGACGTGCCAACTTGTCTGGTCTCTGTTTCTTTTATGTCTGCTAAGTAAGAGACAGAATAATCTGAGATGTAGAAGGGGATAAAGAGCAGTTGCTTCACTTCCTGAAAATACATGATCTAATTGATTGATAGTCGGTATTCAGCAGTCATGAAAGTATGCCTTATTAACTTTGAAGAACAACTAAAATTGTGATTTTGTCACACAGAATAGACACGAGCTCCATAGAGATGAGATGATGAGACTTGGAATTAAATAATAATGTCATCAAATAAAACTAATATTTTCTTAAAGTAATGTGAATAACTGATGGTCAATGATCAGCAGTAACGGACAGTCATTACCCTCAGGGGACTTTTATGAACAGTTTTATTCTGTGTTGTTACAGCACTCAGCCCACATAATGCACAGCGCATTTAATGTCCAAAACAATTATCAAAACCGAAAAACGGTGATTATTTTTTTATAATCAAAACAAAACCAACCTCAGAAAGCACTAATGGGTCAGTACCATTGAATAATAACGTGTCAGTCCTAGAGGTGTTGCGAAAATGCCGTCTCACACACACACACATACACAGACACACACACACACACACACACACACACACACACACACACACACACACACACACACACACACACACACACACACACACACACACACACACACACACACACACACACACACACACACACACACACACACACACACACACACACACACACACAATGCTCATTAGGCCATACAGTAATTTCCTTATTTCAACCCTCCCCCCTCCGCTGGCAGGTATAGAATGATTTGGTGTTTCCTGCCACCAGACTCTAATGGACATCTGGTGGCACACACACACACACACACACACACACACACACACACACACACACACACACACACACACACACACACACACACACACACACACACACATAGGAAGAGTGATGAGGAGAGAGGGATGAATTAAAAGGCTCAATTGGAAGGAAAGAAGGGAGGAATGCAGAGAGGTGTGTGTGTGTGTGTGTGTGTGTGTGTGTGTGTGTGTGTGTGTGTGTGTGTGTGTGTGTGTGTGTGTGTGTGTGTGTGTGTGTGTGTGTGTGTGTGTGTGTGCCACCAGATGTCAATTATAGTGTGTGGCAAGGTTATTATAGTAAACTAGAACTGAAACTAGAACTGAAACTAAAAATGAAAACTAATGATGAAAAAAGGTCACCCGTCATGCATGCCAGTATTTGACATTCATCCATGTCTGAGGAAGTCGGGAGATGACGTGGAAACAAGCCACTAGAGGCAACAGTGAGCGCTGTTACCTTCAATTGGGTTTCAGTTTTGCTAGGCCTTGTAGACGGGGATGGCGGATGGTCGTAAGCAGCTGATTCCAAAGGTTGTAAGTTCAAATCCAGCGATAGAAAGTTGTTTTTGAGATTGTAGCTTTAAGCCTATCCCAAACAAGCCTATCCCAAACCTTATCAATACTTTTAAAAACTCACTGAGTGAGTGCCCAACCTTAAGATTTCAGAATTAATTCCTAACCTTAAGATGTCAGAGTTAATGCCTAACCTTATGATGTCAGAGTTAAAATCTCCCAACACAATGATTTTATCATAGTTCTCAAGGACAATAGACGATAGTTTAGATAAATCAGAAAAGCAAGAGGGGCAGTGCTGTGGTGATTTATCTAAACTATTGTCTATGGTCCTTGAGAACTATGATAAAATCATTGTGTTGGGAGATTTTAATTCATGTTGACAAAGAGACTGACTCCAAGGACATTGAATGTATGAATCTTTTGAGCTCTACGGACTTTATCCAACATGTTACTGGGCCCAGCCACAACCACAGCCATGTTCTGGACCTGGTTATTACCAAGGGGCTTTCTACTGGGCCCACCCACAACCACAGCCATGTTCTTGACCTGGTTATTACCAAGGGGCTTTCTACTGGGCCCACCCACAACCACAGCCATGTTCTGGACCTGGTTATTACCAAGGGGCTTTCTACTGGGCCAACCCATAACCACAGCCATGTTCTGGACCTGGTTATTACCAAGGGGCTTTCTACTGGGCCCACCCATAATCACAGCCATACTCTGGACCTGGTTATTTCCAAGGGGCTTTCTCTGGGCCCACCCATAACCACAGCCATGTTCTGGACCTGGTTATTACCAAGGGGATTTCTACTGGGCCCATCCATAACCACAGCCATACTCTGGTCCAAGGGGTTTTCTATTGCCATATCCTCTATTGTTGATGTTGCTTTATCTGATCACCACTGTGTATTTTAACTACCTTGTTGCCCACAGCTCAGGGTAATACTGAACACATTATTAGGAAACGCCATCTTACCTCTGAAGTTGATACAGATTTTATTGAGTGTAGTAACAATACTCCACCATCTATTCTGCCTTCCTCTTGTGTTGGTTGATAACTTTAATAGTACATTTTATTTTTTATTTCACCTTTATTTAACCAGGTAGGCAAGTTGAGAACAAGTTCTCATTTACAACTGCGACCTGGCCAAGATAAAGCAAAGCAGTTCGACACATACAACAACACAGAGTTACACATGGAGTAAAACAAACATACAGTCAATAATACAGTAGAAACAAGTCTATATATGATGTGAGCAAATGAGGTGAGATAAGGGAGGTAAAGGCAATAAATAGGCCATGGTGGTGAAGTAAATACAATATAGCAATTAAAACACTGGAATGGTAGATGTGCAGTAGATGAATGTGCAAAGTATAAATAATGGGGTGCAAAGGAGCAAAATAAATACATAAATAAATACAGTATGGGATGAGGTAGTTGTTTGGGCTAAATTATAGATGGGTTATGTACAGGTGCAGTAATCTGTGAGCTGCTCTGACAGCTGGTGCTTAAAGCTAGTGAGGGAGATAAGTGTTTCCAGTTTCAGTGATTTTTGTAGTTCGTTCCAGTCATTGGCAGCCGACAACTTGAAGGAGAGACGACCAAAGGAGGAATTGGCTTTGGGGGTGACCAGAGAGATATACCTGCTGGAGCGCGTGCTACAGGTGGGTGATGCTGTGGTGACCAGCGAGCTGAGATAAGGGGGGACTTTACCTAGCAGGGTATTGTAGATGACCTGGAGCCAGTGGGTTTGGCGACGAGTATGGAGCGAGGGCCAGCCAACGAGAGCGTAGAGGTCGCAGTGGTGGGTAGAATATGGGGCTTTGGTGACAAAACAGATGGCAATGTGATAGACTGCATCCAATGTGTTGAGTAGAGTGTTGGAGGCTATTTTGTAAATGACATCTCCGAAGTTGAGGAACGGTATGATGGTCAGTTTTACGAAGGTATATTTGGCAGCATGAGTGAAGGATGCTATGTTGTGAAATAGGAAGGCAATTCTAGATTGATGCCATATATCTAGTAATTTTGAAAAGGTCACATCCAAACAGAGGGTAAGGAAACTAGTCAATTAAAGAGAAATTGCAGAAAGGCAGAGCGGAAGTGGAGAAAGTTGCAGGTCCATTGTGAGATTCTGTTAGAGCAACTTGGCATAATTAGAGAGTGCTCTTCTCGACCATTGATGGCCTGATAAATCCCACCCCCCTCAAACCTACCACTCCTGCCCTCTGACGTTCGACATCGCTAGTCTACTAACCACCGGTCCTGGGATCCATCATTACACCTGCACGTCATCATCAGACACACCTGGACTCCATTACCTCACTTATCACCTCCCATATATCTGGCACCCCCTTACAGTGCCTTGCAAAAGTATTCATGTCTATATGCTACTCCTGTCTGGTCCTAGGTTCTTTCCCCAGTTAGTATTGTTTATGTGTTCCATGTCTATACACTACTCCTGTCTGGCCCTGGTTCTTTCCCCAGTCAGTATTGTTGATGTGTTCCATGTCTATATGCTACTCCTGTCTGGTCCTAGGTTCTTTCCCCAGTTAGTATTGTTGATGTGTTCCATGTCTATATGCTACTCCTGTCTGGCCCTAGGTTCTTTCCCCAGTCAGTATTGTTGATGTGTTCCATGTCTATATGCTACTCCTGTCTGGCCCTAGGTTCTTTCCCCAGTCAGTATTGTTGATGTGTTCCATGTCTATATGCTACTCCTGTCTGGCCCTAGGTTCTTTCCCCAGTCAGTATTGTTGATGTGTTCCATGTCTATACACTACTCCTGTCTGGCCCTGGTTCTTTCCCCAGTTAGTATTGTTTATGTGTTCCATGTCTATATGCTACTCCTGTCTTGTCCTAGGTTCTTTCCCCAGTCAGTATTGTTGATGTGTTCCATGTCTATATGCTACTCCTGTCTGGCCCTAGGTTCTTTCCCCAGTCAGTATTGTTGATGTGTTCCATGTCTACTTCATGCTACTCCTGTCTGGCCCTAGGTTCTTTCCCCAGTCAGTATTGTTGATGTGTTCCATGTCTATACACTACTCCTGTTTGATGTGTTCCATGTCTATATGCTACTCCTGTCTGATGTGTTCCATGTCTATATGCTACTCCTGTCTGATGTGTTCCATGTCTATATGCTACTCCTGTCTGGCCCTAGGTTATTTCCCCAGTTAGTATTGTTGATGTGTTCCATGTCTATATGCTACTCCTGTCTGGTCCTAGGTTCTTTCCCCAATCAGTATTGTTGATGTGTTCCATGTCTATACACTACTCCTGTCTGATGTGTTCCATGTCTATATGCTACTCCTGTCTGATGTGTTCCATGTCTATATGCTACTCCTGTCTGATGTGTTCCATGTCTATATGCTACTCCTGTCTGGCCCTAGGTTCTTTCCCCAGTTAGTATTGTTTATGTGTTCCATGTCTATATGCTACTCCTGTATGGCCCTAGGTTCTTTCCCCAGTTAGTATTGTTGATGTGTTCCATGTCTATACACTACTCCTGTCTGATGTGTTCCATGTCTATACACTACTCCTGTCTGGTCCTAGGTTCTTTCCCCAGTCAGTATTGTTGATGTGTTCCATGTCTATACACTACTCCTGTCTGATGTGTTCCATGTCTATACACTACTCCTGTCTGGCCCTGGTTCTTTCCCCAGTCAGTATTGTTGATGTGTTCCATGTCTATATGCTACTCCTGTCTTGTCCTAGGTTCTTTCCCCAGTCAGTATTGTTGATGTGTTCCATGTCTATACACTACTCCTGTCTGGTCCTAGGTTCTTTCCCCAGTTAGTATTGTTTATGTGTTCCATGTCTATACACTACTCCTGTCTGGCCCTGGTTCTTTCCCCAGTCAGTATTGTTGATGTGTTCCATGTCTATACACTACTCCTGTCTGGTCCTAGGTTCTTTCCCCAGTTAGTATTGTTGATGTGTTCCATGTCTATACACTACTCCTGTCTGATGTGTTCCATGTCTATATGCTACTCCTGTCTGGTCCTAGGTTCTTTCCCCAGTCAGTATTGTTGATGTGTTCCATGTCTATACACTACTCCTGTCTGATGTGTTCCATGTCTATATGCTACTCCTGTCTGATGTGTTCCATGTCTATACACTACTCCTGTCTGGCCCTGGTTCTTTCCCCAGTCAGTATTGTTGATGTGTTCCATGTCTATACACTACTCCTGTCTGGCCCTAGGTTCTTTCCCCAGTTAGTATTGTTGATGTGTTCCATGTCTATACACTACTCCTGTCTGATGTGTTCCATGTCTATACACTACTCCTGTCTGGCCCTAGGTTCTTTCCCCAGTCAGTATTGTTTATGTGTTCCATGTCTATACACTACTCCTGTCTGGCCCTGGTTCTTTCCCCAGTCAGTATTGTTGATGTGTTCCATGTCTATATGCTACTCCTGTCTGGCCCTGGTTCTTTCCCCAGTTAGTATTGTTGATGTGTTCCATGTCTATACACTACTCCTGTTTGATGTGTTCCATGTCTATATGCTACTCCTGTCTGATGTGTTCCATGTCTATATGCTACTCCTGTCTGATGTGTTCCATGTCTATATGCTACTCCTGTCTGGCCCTAGGTTATTTCCCCAGTTAGTATTGTTGATGTGTTCCATGTCTATATGCTACTCCTGTCTGGTCCTAGGTTCTTTCCCCAATCAGTATTGTTGATGTGTTCCATGTCTATACACTACTCCTGTCTGATGTGTTCCATGTCTATATGCTACTCCTGTCTGATGTGTTCCATGTCTATATGCTACTCCTGTCTGATGTGTTCCATGTCTATATGCTACTCCTGTCTGGCCCTAGGTTCTTTCCCCAGTTAGTATTGTTTATGTGTTCCATGTCTATATGCTACTCCTGTCTGGCCCTAGGTTCTTTCCCCAGTTAGTATTGTTGATGTGTTCCATGTCTATACACTACTCCTGTCTGATGTGTTCCATGTCTATACACTACTCCTGTCTGGTCCTAGGTTCTTTCCCCAGTCAGTATTGTTGATGTGTTCCATGTCTATACACTACTCCTGTCTGATGTGTTCCATGTCTATACACTACTCCTGTCTGGCCCTGGTTCTTTCCCCAGTCAGTATTGTTGATGTGTTCCATGTCTATATGCTACTCCTGTCTTGTCCTAGGTTCTTTCCCCAGTCAGTATTGTTGATGTGTTCCATGTCTATACACTACTCCTGTCTGGTCCTAGGTTCTTTCCCCAGTTAGTATTGTTTATGTGTTCCATGTCTATACACTACTCCTGTCTGGCCCTGGTTCTTTCCCCAGTCAGTATTGTTGATGTGTTCCATGTCTATACACTACTCCTGTCTGGTCCTAGGTTCTTTCCCCAGTTAGTATTGTTGATGTGTTCCATGTCTATACACTACTCCTGTCTGATGTGTTCCATGTCTATATGCTACTCCTGTCTGGTCCTAGGTTCTTTCCCCAGTCAGTATTGTTGATGTGTTCCATGTCTATACACTACTCCTGTCTGATGTGTTCCATGTCTATATGCTACTCCTGTCTGATGTGTTCCATGTCTATACACTACTCCTGTCTGGCCCTGGTTCTTTCCCCAGTCAGTATTGTTGATGTGTTCCATGTCTATACACTACTCCTGTCTGGTCCTAGGTTCTTTCCCCAGTCAGTATTGTTTATGTGTTCCATGTCTATACACTACTCCTGTCTGGCCCTGGTTCTTTCCCCAGTCAGTATTGTTGATGTGTTCCATGTCTATATGCTACTCCTGTCTGGCCCTGGTTCTTTCCCCAGTCAGTATTGTTGATGTGTTCCATGTCTATACACTACTCCTGTCTGGTCCTAGGTTCTTTCCCCAGTCAGTATTGTTGATGTGTTCCATGTCTATATGCTACTCCTGTCTGGCCCTAGGTTCTTTCCCCAGTCAGTATTGTTGATGTGTTCCATGTCTATACACTACTCCTGTCTGGTCCTAGGTTCTTTCCCCAGTCAGTATTGTTGATGTGTTCCATGTCTATATGCTACTCCTGTCTGGTCCTAGGTTCTTTCCCCAGTCAGTATTGTTGATGTGTTCCATGTCTATACACTACTCCTGTCTGGCCCTAGGTTCTTTCCCCAGTTAGTATTGTTTATGTGTTCCATGTCTATACACTACTCCTGTCTGGCCCTGGTTCTTTCCCCAGTCAGTATTGTTGATGTGTTCCATGTCTATACACTACTCCTGTCTGATGTGTTCCATGTCTATATGCTACTCCTGTCTGGCCCTGGTTCTTTCCCCAGTCAGTATTGTTTATGTGTTCCATGTCTATACACTACTCCTGTCTGATGTGTTCCATGTCTATATGCTACTCCTGTCTGGCCCTGGTTCTTTCCCCAGTCAGTATTGTTTATGTGTTCCATGTCTATACACTACTCCTGTCTGGCCCTGGTTCTTTCCCCAGTCAGTATTGTTGATGTGTTCCATGTCTATACACTACTCCTGTCTGGTCCTAGGTTCTTTCCCCAGTCAGTATTGTTGATGTGTTCCATGTCTATATGCTACTCCTGTCTGGTCCTAGGTTCTTTCCCCAGTCAGTATTGTTGATGTGTTCCATGTCTATACACTACTCCTGTCTGGCCCTAGGTTCTTTCCCCAGTCAGTATTGTTGATGTGTTCCATGTCTATACACTACTCCTGTCTGGCCCTGGTTCTTTCCCCAGTCAGTATTGTTGATGTGTTCCATGTCTATACACTACTCCTGTCTGGCCCTGGTTCTTTCCCCAGTTAGTATTGTTTATGAGAAGTTTAGTGTTGCGCTTCAATGCTCCTGGTTATGCGGAAATTGACCCACTGCTACTGTTTACTTGGTGCATCTACGTCATCTCGCTGAGTCTACCTTTAAACCTAACCTGTAACCTGACCCATCACGCTATGCATTACTGCCCCCCAGTGGCAAGAAGTGACATCCTCACAAACACACAAACACATATTCCTAGCCTCACAGGCATTTCTGTCTCTAACACTAAAACTGAAACAAAAAAATATAAAATGAAATATAAATGTTCGATAAATCTTAAACTTAATAAAAAATAGTAAAGTGGATCTAATTGAAACTTAACTGAATTTAAAAAAAATCTTAAACAAATAGAAAATAAAACTAATATCAGTGCCACCAGAGACTCTGGGTTCGAGCCCAGGCTATGTCGCAGCCGGCCGCGACCAGGAGGTCCATGAGGCGACGCACAATTTTCCTTGCGTCGTCCGGGTTAGGAAGGGTTTAGCCGGTAGGGATATCCTTGTCTCATCGCGCACTAGCGACTCCTGTGGCGTGCCGGGCGCAGTGCACGCTGAACAGGTCGCTAGGTGCACGGTGTTTCCTCCGACACATTGGTGCGGCTGGCTTCCGTATTGGATGCGTGCTGTGTTAAGAAGCAGTGCGGCTTGGTTGGGTTGTGTTTCGTAGGATGCATGACTCTCGACCTTCGTCTCTCCCGAGCCCACACGGGAGTTGCAGCGATGAGACAAGATCGTAACTACTAAAAACAATTGGATACTACGAAATTGGGGGGAAAAAGTAAATATTTATATATATATATATATATATATATATATATATATATATATATATATACTAATATAAAAACACAACTACAATAATCTTGGTGTGTGGGTTGGTAGTGGACATTCCTGTTATATTCCTGGCACCTTTCTGCTTCACAGACACCATAACTCACACACACACACACACACACACACACACACACACACACACACACTCAGCTGGCTGTTAAATTCACAGATAAAGATCCCTCACCTGTCAACACCTGTATCTCTCTCTCTCCCTCTCACAACGTCTCTCTCTCTCTCCCTCCGTCTCTCTCTCTCTCCCTCCGTCTCTCTCTCTCTAGCCCTCTCTCTCCCTCCGTCTCTCTCCCTCTAGCCCTCTCTCTCCCTCCGTCTCTCTCTCCCTCTCCCCCCTCTCTCTCCCTCCGTCTCTCTCCCTCTAGCCCTCTCTCTCCCTCCGTCTCTCTCTCCCTCTCCCTCCGTCTCTCTCCCTCTAGTCCTCTCTTTCCCTCTGTCTCTCTCCCTCTAGCCCTCTCTCTCCCTCTGTCTCTCTCCCTCTAGCCCTCTCTCTCCCTCTAGCCCTCTCTCTCCCTCTAGCCCTCTCTCTCCCTCTGTCTCTCTCCCTCTAGCCCTCTCTCTCCCTCCGTCTCTCTCCCTCTAGCCCTCTCTCTCCCTCTAGCCCTCTCTCTCCCTCTGTCTCTCTCCCTCTAGCCCTCTCTCTCCCTCTAGCCCTCTCTCTCCCTCCATCTCTCTCCCTCTAGCCCTCTCTCTCCCTCCGTCTCTCTCCCTCTAGCCCTCTCTCTCCCTCTAGCCCTCTCTCTCCCTCCGTCTCTCTCCCTCTAGCCCTCTCTCTCCCTCTAGCCCTCTCTTTCCCTCCGTCTCTCTCCCTCTAGCCCTCTCTCTCCCTCCGTCTCTCTCCCTCTCCCTCCGTCTCTCTCCCTCTAGCCCTCTCTCTCCCTCTAGCCCTCTCTCTCCCTCCGTCTCTCTCCCTCTAGCCCTCTCTCTCCCTCTAGCCCTCTCTTTCCCTCCGTCTCTCTCCCTCTAGCCCTCTCTCTCCCTCCGTCTCTCTCCCTCTCCCTCCGTCTCTCTCCCTCTAGCCCTCTCTCTCCCTCCGTCTCTCTCCCTCTCCCTCCGTCTCTCTCCCTCTAGCCCTCTCTCTCCCTCTAGCCCTCTCTTTCCCTCCGTCTCTCTCCCTCTAGCCCTCTCTCTCCCTCCGTCTCTCTCCCTCTCCCTCCGTCTCTCTCCCTCTAGCCCTCTCTCTGACTGGAGGGATGTTTACCCAACTAGATCTCACAGTTTTACGTCAGAATTAGACGTTCATCTGTGTTTCTCAATCTTTACATTTCACATTTCTAATAGTTTAAGGTTAAGTTGAACTCTGAATTTTTAAGGTTAGGGATCAGTTTAAGCATTAACTCTGAAATGTTGGTATTAACTCAAAATAGTTAAGGTAAGGGTTAAGGTTTGAGAAAAGGCTTAAAACCAATATCTCAAAAACAACTGTCTATCGCTGGATTCAAACCTTTGTAATTCAGTTTAGTTTCTGTTAGTTTTCAGATCTACATAGTTTAAGTTTTATAAAACATTTCAATTTGATATTTTTTAGTTTCAGTTTCAGTGATTTGTGTTTTAAGGTCAATCCCAAACCTTAACCCTTACCTTAACCACATTGAGTTAATGCCAACAAAAAATATATATATATTTAATAATACTGGATTCAAACTCGCAACCTTTGGAGCCAGTATTAACTGACACACATCCCCCATCCCAGTCCACAGTGCTCTAGCAAAACCAAAACCTACATTAAGGTTGCCCCTCGTGGCTGGTTAAAAAGTGGTGTGAAGCAGTTATGAATGTGCTTACGGGATGACTTGAGACATTCAGTTTAACATTCAAACAATATAAAAAAAACATGGGCAAATGGAAGCATTATTGAAACACCCTAGTGGATATCAGAGGACAATAAGTTGCGTATTGAGAAACACCCTTGTGGTTATCAGAGGACAATAAGATGCGTATTGAGAGACACCCTAGTGGATATCAGAGGACAGTAGGATGCGTATTGAGAAACACCCTAGTGGTTATCAGAGGACAGTAGGGTGCGTATTGAGAAACACCCTCGCGGTTATCAGAGGACAGTAGATTGCATATTGAGAAACACCCCAGTGGTTATCAGAGGACAATAAGAAGCGTATTGAGAAACACCCTAGTGGTTATCAGAGGACAATAAGATGCGTATTGAGAAACACCCTAGTGGTTATCAGAGGACAGTAGGATGCGTATTGCGAAACACCCTAGTGGTTATCAGAGGACAATAAGATGCGTATTGAGAAACACCCTAGTGGTTATCAGAGGACAGTAGATTGCGTATTGAGAAACACCCTTGCGGTTATCAGAGGACAATAAGATGCGTATTGAGAAACACCCTAGTGGATATCAGAGGACAATAAGATGCGTATTGAGAAACACCCTAGTGGATATCAGAGGACAATAAGATGCGTATTGAGAAACACCCTAGTGGATATCAGAGGACAATAAGATGCGTATTGAGAAACACCCTTGCGGTTATCAGAGGACGATAGGATGCGTATTGAGAAACACCCTAGTGGTTATCAGAGGACAGTAGGATGCGTATTGAGAAACACCCTCACGGTTATCAGAGATCATACTGACAGTAGAGGTCACACTGACAGTAGAGATCATACTGACAGTAGAGGTCATACTGACAGTAGAGGTCACACTGACAGTAGAGATCATACTGACAGTAGAGGTCATACTGACAGTAGAGGTCTAGTTGGAGAGGTCATACTGAGAGTAGAGGTCTAGTTGTAGAGGTCATACTGACAGTAGAGGTCTGGTAGTAGAGTTCACACTGACAGTAGAGGTCTGGTAGTAGAGTTTAAACTGACAGTAGAGTTCTGGTAGTAGAGTTCACACTGACAGTATAGTTCTGGTAGTAGAGATCACACTGACAGTAGAGGTCACACTGACAGTAGAGGTCTGGTAGTAGAGTTGACACTGACAGTAGAGGTCTGGTAGTAGAGTTCACACTGACAGTAGAGGTCTGGTAGTAGAGTTTATACTGACAGTAGAGTTCTGGTAGTAGAGGTCACACTGACAGTAGAGGTCTGGTAGTAGAGTTCACACTGACAGTATAGTTCTGGTAGTAGAGATCACACTGACAGTAGAGGTCACACTGACAGTAGAGGTCTGGTAGTAGAGTTGACACTGACAGTAGAGGTCTGGTAGTAGAGTTCACACTGACAGTAGAGGTCTGGTAGTAGAGTTTATACTGACAGTAGAGTTCTGGTAGTAGAGGTCACACTGACAGTAGAGGTCTGGTAGTAGAGTTCACACTGACAGTAGAGGTCTGGTAGTAGAGTTTATACTGACAGTAGAGGTCTGGTAGTAGAGGTCCTACTGACAGTAGAGGTCATACTGACAGTAGAGGTCTGGTAGTAAAGTTGACACTGACAGTAGAGGTCTGGTAGTAGATTTCACACTGACAGTAGAGGTCTGGTAGTAGAGATCACACTGAAAGTAGAGGTCTGGTAGTAGATTTCACACTGACAGTAGAGGTCACACTGACAGTAGAGGTCTGGTAGTAGAGTTCAGACTGACAGTAGAGGTCTGGTAGTAGAGTTCACACTGACAGTAGAGTTCACACTGACAGTAGAGGTCTGGTAGTAGAGGTCCTACTGACAGTAGAGGTCTGGTAGTAGAGTTGACACTGACAGTACAGGTCATACTGACAGTAGAGGTCCGGTAGTAGAGTTCACACTAACAGTAGAGGTCATACTGACAGTAGAGGTCTGGTAGTAGAGTTCACACTAACAGTAGAGATAATACTGACAGTAGAGATCATACTGACAGTAGACGTCTGGTAGTAGAGTTCACACTGACAGTAGAGGTCATACTGACAGTAGAGTTCATACTGACAGTAGAGGTCAGTATGGCATCCTTTCTCAATTGCAAGGCTATGCTCACTCAGTCTATACATATTCAAAGCTTTCCTTAAAGTCACCATTGGGCTCATTGTGAAATCCCTGAGAGTTTTCCTTCCTCTTCGGCAACTGAGTTAGGAAGGACGCCTGTATTTTGTAGTGACTGGATTTATTGATACACCATCCAAAGTGTAATTAATAATGTCACCATGCTCAAGGAATATTCAATGTCTTCTATTTTATATTTGACCCATCTACCAATAGGTGCCCTTCTTGGAAAGGCATTGAAAAACCTCCCTGGTCTTTGTGGTTGAATCTGTGTTTGAAATTCACTGTTCGACTGAGGGTCATTACAGATAATTGTTTGTGTGGGGTACTGAGATGAGGTAGTCATTCAGAGTAAACACAGAGTGAGTCCAGGCAACTTATTATGTGACTTGGTAGGCAAATGTTTTCTTCTGAACTTATGTAGATGTTCCATAACAAAGGGGTTGAAAACTTATTGACATAGTGATCTGGACTGATGACTGAATATAGGGATCTGGACTGATGACTGAATATTGTGATCTGTAATGATGACTGAGTATAGTGATCTGGACTGATGACTGAATATAGTGAATATACTGTAGTTTGTGAGTTTATCTGTATGCATGTGTGTGTGTATATGTTTAACTGTACGTGTGGGTGTGTGTTTATACATCTAGGACAGAGTAGGATGCAGTTCACTATGGGCACGCAATTCTTCCAAAGTGAAAATGCTGCCCCCGATCCCTAACAGTTTGGGTCAGTCACAGTGGTCATTTGTACACAAAAAAACATACAGTGACGGAGAGACCTGTGTGTTGTCCTTCTTAATTAATGCAGACAGAGAAGAGCTCCAACTTCTTAATCGTAGCCTCAATTTTGTCCCGTACGTTGAATATATTTGCGAAGAGTCCGTGTAATCCTAGATTCAGATAAATCAGGCGAGAAAAACTTCACCCAGATAAGCCAGTCGTGTGCGAAACTCTTCATCCTGCAAGCTGTCAGACAAGTGAAAATTATGGTCAGTAAAGAAAACTTTAAGCTTGTCTCTCAATTTTAAAAAAAATGTGTCAATACTTTACCCCTTGATAACCAGCGCATTTCTGTATGTTGTAAAAGCGTTACATGGTCGTTGCCCATATCATTGCACAGCGCAGAAAATATACGAGAATTCAGGGACCTTGCTTTAACAAAGTTAAAAATGTTCATTGTAGTGTCCAGAACTTCTTTCAAGCTGTCAGGCATTCCCTTGGCAGCAAGAGCGGTGGATGCTGCAGTGTACCCAAGTGGCGTCGGGAGCAACTGCGAGAGAGGAACGGTTAATGTGATTGGATGTTTATTATTTGACTAGGCTACCTGTATTTGACATTGTGTTGTTATTTCGCTGAACAGCAGATGGGTTTAATTTTATTTTTGGTAGTGAAATGAGGCTACTCAGGCGAGAAAAACCTCACCCAAATGTATAGCCACCTTGGAAAATATAAATGGACAGAATTATAAAAATAAAAAAATTGAATCGCATTTTTATTTGGCGTACCCCCGACGGCATTGCAAGTACCCCTGGGGGTACACCTACTCCAGTTTGGAAATTGTCACGTTCTGACCTTTATTTCCTTAGTTTTGTCTTTATTTAGTATGGTCAGGACGTGAGTTGGGGTGGGCAGTCTATGTGTGTTTTTCTATGTTGGGGTTTTGAGTGCAGCCTAGTATGGTTCTCAATCAGAGGCAGGTGTCGTTAGTTGTCTCTGATTGAGAATCATACTTAGGTAGCCTGGGTTTCACTTTTGAGTTGTGGGTGTTTGTTTTCCGTGTGTGTGTTTGTTGCCACACGGTACTGTTTCGGTTTCGTTCGTTTCACTTTTCTTGTTTTGTAGTGTTCAGTTTATGTCTTTAAGTAAACGCTATGGACACTTACCACGCTGCGCATTGGTCCTCCGATCCTTCTCGCTTCTCCTCCTCAGAAGAGGAGTAGGAATGCCGTTACAGAAATACCTGGGAAAAGGTGTCTAGATGGAATTGGAATTTGTTGTTCTGTCAACAGAACCATTTTTGGAACAACATTATTTTTGTCTTAGTGAGATTTACTGTCAGGGCCCAGTTCTGACAGAATCTGTGCAGAAGATCTAGGTGCTGCTGTAGGCCCTCCTTGTTTGGGGACAGAAGCACCAGATCATCAGTAGACATTTGACTTCAGATTCTTGTAGGGTGAGGCCAGGTGCTACAGACTGTTCTAGTGCCCTCGCCAATTTGTTTATATTTCTGTTGAAGAGGGTGGGGCTCAAGCTACATCCCTGTCTCACCCCACGGCCCTGTGGAAATAAATGTGTTTGTTTTTTTGGCAATTTTAACTGCACACTTTTTTTTATGTCAAAGGTTTTTCCCGCAACATCAATTTGTATAGCAGACCCTTGAGTCAATACTGCCTTTGTTTTGTTTTGTTTGTCCATTAGGGTGAGCAGGGTGAATACGTGGTCTGTTGTATGGTATTTTGGTAAAAAGGCCAATTTCACATTTGCTCAGTATGTTGTTTTCACTGAGGAAATGTACGAGTCTGCCATTAACGATAATGCAGAGGATTTTCCAAAGGTTTTTGTTTGACACATATCCCATGGTATTCATTGGGGTCAAATTTGTCTCCACCTTTGTGGATTGGGGTGATCAGTCCTTGGTTCCAAATATTGGGGAAGATGCCAGAGCTGAAGATGATGTTAAAGACTTTTAGCCAGTTGGAATTTGTCTGTATGTTTGATCATTTCATTGAGGATACCGTCAACACTACAGGCCTTTTTGGGTTGGAGGGTTTGTATTTTGTCTTGTAGTTCATTCAATGTAATTGGAGAATCCACAGGGTTCTGGTCATCTTTGGACAACTACAAATACCTAGGTGTCTTCTTAGACTGTAAACTCTCCTTCCAGACTCAGATTAAGCATATCCAATCCAAAACTAAATCTAGAATTGGCTTCCTATATCGCAACAAAGCATCCTTCACTCATGCTGCCAAACATACCCTTGTAAAACTGACCATCCTAACAATCCTCGACTTCGGTGATGTCATCTATAAAAACACCCTACTCAACAAACTGGATGCAGTCTATCACAGTGCCATCCATTTTGTCACCAAAGCCCCATACACAACCCACCATTGCGACCAGTACGCTCTCGTTGATTGGCCCTCGCTTCATACTCGTCGCCAAACCCACTGGCTACAGGTTATCTATAAGTCTCTGCTAGGTAAAGCCCCACCTTATCTCAGCTCACTGGTCACCATAGCAGCACCCACTCGTAGCACGCGCTCCAGCAGGTACAGTATATCTCACTGGTCACCCCCAAAGCCAATTCCTCGTTTGGTCGTCTTTCCTTCCAGTTCTCTGCTGCCAATGACTGAAACGAACTGCAAAAATCTCTGAAGATGTAGACTCATATCTCCCTCACTAGCTTTAAACACCAGCTCTCAGAGCAGCTCACAGATCACTGCACATGTGCATAGCCCATCTGTAAACAGACATATATCTACCTACCTCATCCCCATACTGTATTTATGTATTTATCTTGCTCCTTTGCACCCCAGTATCTCTACTTGCACATTCATCTTCTGCACATCTACCATTCCAGTGTTTTAATTGCTATATTGTAATTACTTTGCCACCATGGCCTATTTATTGCCTTAACTCCCTTATCTTACCTCATTTGCACTCACTGTATATAGACTTTTAGTTTTATATTTTTACTGACTGTACGTTTTGTTTATTCCATGTGTAACTCTGTGTTGTTGTATGTGTCAAATTGCTATGCTTTATCTTGGCCAGGTCACAGTTGCAAATGAGAACTTGTTCTCAACTAGCCTACCTGGTTAAATAAAGGTGAAATAAAATAAAGTTAAATAGCTGATTCTATGATTTGTATTTGATCATTTATATATTTTTGCTGTTTGTTCTTTGTTATAGAGTCAAAAAGATTGGGGTAGTAGTTAATAAATCTTCTTTGGGATCAGTGTCCATGGGAGGGTTGAGCTAATGTTGTTACGGGATTCTTCCGTCGAAGGAGAGGATGGACCAATACGCAGCGTGGTTTTTTTTAATAAGAAAAACTATACATGAACAAACTACAAAACAATAAATGTGAAAAACCCGAACCAGTCCCGTGTGGTACAAACACTGACACAGGAGACAATCACCCACAAAACCCAACACCAAACAAGCTACCTAAATATGGTTCCCAATCAGAGACAATGACTAACACCTGCCTCTGATTGAGAACCATATCAGGCCAAACACAGAAACAGACAAACTAGACACACAACATAGAATGCCCACTCAGATCACACCCTGACCAAACAAAACATAGAAACATACAAAGCAAACTATGGTCAGGGTGTGACAAATGTAGGCTAATGTGATTAGCATGAGGTTGTAAGTAACTAGAACATTTCCCAGGACATAGACATATCTGATATTGGCAGAAAGCTTAAATTATTGTTAATCTAACTGCACTTTCCAATGTATAGTAGCTATTACAGTGAAAGAATACCATGCAATTGTTTGAGGAGAGTGCATTATTTTGAACATGAAAAGTTATTAATAAACATATTAGGCACATTTGGGAGGTCTTGATACAACATTTTAACACAAATGCAATGGTTCATTGGGTCAGTCTAAAACTTTGCACATACACTGCTGCCATCTAATGGACAAAACCTCAAATGCACCTGGGCTGGAATAATACATTATGGCCATTCTCTTGCATTTCAAAGATGATGGTACAAAAAAAATCCAAAAGAACGGTTGATTTTTTCTTTGTGTTATCTCTTACCAGATCTATTCTGTTAAATTCTCCTACAGTCCTTTCACATTACCACAAACTTCAAAGTGTTTCCTTTCAAATGGTACCAAGAATATGCATATCCTTGCTTCTGGTTCTGAGCCTCAGGCAGTTAGATTTGGGTATGTCATTTTAGGTGAAAATTGAAAAAAATTGGCTTCTCCTTCTTTATGCAATTCCTTTGGCTTTGATGCCTCATGCTTGAGTATTGCTCTGTTCAAGTAGACTGTGATTATGCTGTGATCTGATAGGGGTGTCAGTAGGCTGACTGAATGCTCTGAGCGACTCTGGGTTGAGGTCAGTGATAAAGTCGTCTACAGTACTACTGACAAGAGATGAGCTATAGGTGTACCTACCCTACTGTAAGAGTCCTCTTGAAGCCTACCATTGACTATGTTCATACCCAGCGTGCGACAGAGCTGCTGGAGTTGTGACCTGTTTTTGTTGGTTGTGTTGTAGTTGTGTCTAGGGGGGCATATGGGGGAGGGAATGGTGTTTCCTCCAGGTAGGTGTTTGTCCCCCTGTGTGCCGAGGGTGTCAGGTTCTTGTCCGGTTCTGGCATGTAAGGTCACCACAGACTAGTACATGTCCCTGGGCTTGGAAATGGTTGATCTCCCCCTCTAGGACGGAGAAAATGTCATCGTTAAAGTATGGGGATTCTATTGGGGGTGGATATAGGTAGCACACATGAGGACATTGTTCTCTGTTGAGATCATTTCCTTATTAATTTATAGCCAGATGTAAATTGTTCCTGTTTTAACAAATTTAATAGAGTGGGTTAGGTCTGCTCTATGTCAAATTAGCATACCCCTTGAGTCTCTTCCCTGTTTCACACCTGGTAGTTTGGTGGATGGGACTACCAGCTCTCTGTAACCTAGAGGGCAACCAGTGGGTCCGTCTCCTCTATACCATGTTTCACACCTGGTAGTGTGGTGGATGGGACTACCAGCTCTCTGAAACGTAGAGGAGAACCAGTGAGTCCATCTCCTTTATACCATGTTTCCTGTAGGATGACAATGTCTGTATTTCCAATGTATTTGATGAAGTCCAGATTCCTGCTCTTCAGGCCAAAGACCTTGTTTATTCCAGGATGAGATAGCAAAAGTTTTGTTGTTTTCGTGTGGTTTAGGCTCTGGGAGGGTGTCTCGCTGGTCTGGGCGGTCCATTGCTCTGTTGCTCCTGTGTGAGGTGCTGGGGCTGCGGTTGAGGGTGAAGGTTGAAGGTTGGGACTTCTGCCTTGTAGAGGTGGACCTGGTCAAAAAGGCTGAAAGCTGTCTCTCATCAATGTATTTCTCATTTGAGTCAATGAGGAGCACAATCTCTGGCTTTGGTGTATCCTCAGTGGGTTTGGGGGTGTTGTCAGGAGAGGTATTCGGTGCCAAGTATTCGGTCTGCTGTGTTAGTGGACCCTGTCTAGGTTGTCCTGCTGTTCTGTTGGCTTCTCTCTGGGGATTGCTGGCTCTTTCATTAGTGGTTGATTATCGCACCTCAGCTTCCTCATCTCCTCTTTCAGTGTTGTTGTCTGGGCTGTGGGGTCCTCTGTTATCTGGGCTGTGTGGTCCTCTGTTAGCTGGGCTGTGTGGTCCTCTGTTAGCTGGGCTGTGTGGTCCTCTGTTAGCTGGGCTGTGTGGTCCTCTGTTAGCTGGGCTGCGTGTTCATATGTTAGCTGGGCTGTGTGGTCCTCTGTTAGCTGGGCTGTGTGGTCCTCTGTTAGCTGGGCTGTGTGTTCCTGTGTTGTCTGGGCTGTGTGGTCCTGTGTTATCTGGGCTGTGTGGTCCTCTGTTAGCTGGGCTGTGTGGTCCTCTGTTAGCTGGGCTGTGTGGTCCTCTATTAGCTGGGCTGTGTGTTCCTCTCCCTCCTCCTTCAGTTCTTTCACCTCAGACCAGAGTGCATCCAGCTCTCTCAAACAGCCATTAATCTCCATCTTCAGCCATCTGGGTACTGTAGAGGGAGTGGTGTTCTGGTCTGCCTCTGGGTACTAATATACACCTGGCCATTACTGACTACTGATATACACCTGGCCATTACTGACTGCTGAGATACACCTGGACATTACTGACTACTGATACACACCTGGCCATTACCGACTACTGATATACACCTGTTCATTACTTACTACTGATATACACCTGGCCATTACTGACTACTGATATACACCTGGCCATTACTGACTACTAATATACACCTGGCCATTACTGACTACTGATATACACCTGGCCATTACTGACTACTAATATACACCTGGCATTACTGACTACTGATACACTCCTGGCCATTACTGACTACTGATATAAACCTGGCCATTACTGACTACTGATATACACTTGGCCATTACTGACTACTGATATACACCTGGCCATTACTGACTACTGATATACACCTGGCCATTACTCACTACTGATACACACCTGGACAGTACTCACTACTGATATACACCTGGCCATTACTGACTACTGATATAAACCTGGCCATTACTGACTACTAATATACACCTGGCCATTACTGACTACTGATATACACCTGGCCATTACTGACTACTGATACGCACCTGGCCATTACTGACTACTGATATACACCTGGCCATTACTGACTACTGATATGCACCTGGCCATTATTGACTACTGATATACACCTGGCCATTACTGACTACTGATATATACCTGGCCATTACTGACTACTGATACACACCTGGCAATTATCGACTACTGACATACACCTGGCCATTACTGACTACTGATATACACCTGGCCATTACTGACTACTGATACACACCTGGCCATTACTGACTACTAATATACACCTGGCCATTACTGACTACTGATATACACCTGGCCATTACTGACTACTGATATACACCTGGCCATTACTGACTACTGACACACTCCTGGCCATTACTGACTACTAATATACACCTGGCCATTACTGACTACTGATATATACCTGGCCATTACTGACTACTGATACACACCTGGCAATTATCGACTGCTGACATACACCTGGCCATTACTGACTACTGATATACACCTGGCCATTATTGACTACTGATACACACCTGGCCATTACTGACTACTAATATACACCTGGCCATTACTGACTACTGATATACACCTGGCCATTACTGACTACTGATATACACCTGGCCATTACTGACTACTGACACACTCCTGGCCATTACTGACTACTAATATACACCTGGCCATTACTGACTACTGATATACACCTGGCCATTACTGACTACTGATATACACCTGGCCATTACTGACTACTGATACACACCTGGCCATTACTGACTACTGATATACACCTGGCCATTACTGACTACTGATATACACCTGGCCATTACTGACTACTGATACACACCTGGCCAATACCGACTGCTAATATACACCTGGCCATTACTGACTGCTGATACACACCTGGCCATTACTGACTACTGATACAGTAGACACACACTTGGCCTGCCTCCTTCCCTTTCTACCTCTACTGATATACTCTGCTGCTAATGTATGCCTGCATCACACAAAAACACACACACACACACATATACACACACACACACACACACACACACACACACATACACACACACACACACACACACACATACACACACACTTCAACATGTTTTTAAGGAGAAGCTCTCCGATAAACCCCTCCTTTCTTTAATGTCTTCCTCCTCCTCTCCAAGCCTGCATACCATCATCATCAGACTCACCTCCATGCTGCCATCAGTTACTGTAGAGGCATGCATCTCGTTCTCTCTCTCTGTCTCTCTCTGTGTGTCTCTCTCTCTCTGTCTCTCTGTCTCTCTCTCTCTCTCTCTCTCTCATTGTGTGTTTATTGAACCTTAATTTAACCAGGCAAGTCAGTTAAGAACAAAGTCTTAATTTACAATGACGGCCTACCCCGGCCAAACCCTCCCCTAACCCGCACGACGCTGGCCCAACTTTGCGCCGCCCAGACAGTCAGAGAGATGTGTTGATTAGGGGTGTTGCTGGCACCTGTCTGTGGTTGCCGGGGGCATTGTGTCAACCGGATACGGGTGGGTGGGGGGGGCTGCTGACAGGAGCGCTGGACCGATACGTGATGCTGTTTTTATGAGGGGAGGTGTGTGTGTGTGTGGGGGGGGGGGGGGGGATAATTGATTGCTCTGTTTCTGAGGTGGGAGGTGGTGAGGGTTAAATAAAGGTTAAATTAAAAATAAATAAATGTAAAAAACACACGTGACTCCTAGACTCCCACACATTTACACAGCTATGATAAGACTGATCCTATAGACGTGTTTTACACACAAACACACACACTACAGATACACGCACACACCCTGCAACAGATACCCTGCAACAGAGACACACATAAACATATACATTGACATTGGGAGTCCATTATCAGATATAACCAGGGAGCTAAGCAGCTGGAGAGAGGAGCCAGTTATAAGATTGATATAGGAGAGGAGAGGAGGAGAGGAGATGGGGAAGAGAGGAGGAGGGGGGAGGATGGGAGAGGGGGTAGAAAGGGGAGAGGGGATAGAAAGGGGAAAGGGGAGAGGGGAGGAGAGGGGGAAGAAAGGGGAGAGGGGAGGAGGGAGGAGAGAGGGGGAGGAGAGGAAGGGGGAGGAGAGAGGGGTAGAAAGGGGAGAGGAGAGAGGGGAGGAGAGAGGGGGAGGAGAAGAAGGGGTAGCAGAAGGGGAAGAAAAGGGAGAGGGGAGGAGAAGGGGAAGAAAAGGGAGAGGGGAGGAGAAGGGGAAGAAAAGGGAGAGGGGAGGAGGGAGGAGGAGAGAGGGGGGAGGAGAAGAAGGGGGAGGAGAGAGGAGTAGAAAGGGGAGAGGGGAGGAGAAGGGGAAGAAAAGGGAGAGGGGAGGAGGGAGGAGGGAGGAGGAGAGAGGGAAGGAGAGGAAGGGGGAGGAGAGAGGGAGTAGAAAGGGGAGAGGGGAGTAGGGAGGAGGAGAGAGGGAAGGAGAGGAAGGGGAGGAGAGAGGGAAGGTAATTAGGCGTATTAGGAGTTAATCCCTCTCCAGGTTGACCTCTAGAACTTCTAGGGGTCATGCCTAAATCCTAAAGGTTACACAAAGATCTGGCTGCATGCATTAATGTCTCTACTGTAGAGGTGTGTGTGTGTGTGTGTGTGTGTGTGTGTGTGTGTGTGTGTGTGTGTGTGTGTGTGTGTGTGTGTGTGTGTGTGTGTGTGTGTGTGTGTGTGTGTGTGTGTGTGTGTGTACAGTATTCTCAGCACCAGATGGGTCAATATTGATGACCTGTTGGATTCTGATCAATAATATTGATCTGTAGATACAGTGGGGTAGATCTACTGTAATCAACACACACACACACACACACACACACACACACACACACACACACACACACACACACACACACACACACACGGCTACTGTAGTCCAGGGGGAGGTGTGTGTGACCAGTGTTCAGCTCCACAGATTACCATCATTAGTTATTGGTGCTTGACTCCTCCCACTCTGTCCTGAGCTGCTCATTGGTGCCTTTTAGAAGTCTGATTAAATTAAAGATGGCTGTATGTCTCACACCAGGAGAAGGGAAAGAGGGGAGACCTAGTCAACTGAAATGTGTCTTCCACATTTACCAAGCCCTCTGAATCAGAGAGAAGGCTCAGTCTCTTGCTTTGGAATATTTTCCCGTATCCGGACATCCCAGCAGAGGGCTGGAATAATAAACAGTCTCTCTCTTCACGCACGCACACAGACACACAGATACACACACACAGACACACACAGATACAGAGTCACATGGCTAGGGAATGGAGACAATGAGACACACTGAGATAGGGGGAAAATATTTGGTTTATTTTCTCCAGTCATAATTTGTAATAAAACGTTCCTTCAATTTGCAGAAATACTAATTGTGTTAATAGAAACTTGTCCTAATGCCTGAAAAAAAACAACTGAGGTCAAAAAGTGCAGAGCGTAACTTACATCATAAATCAATAAATCAATTGACAAGACGAATCTTTGAGAATATATGGGGTGTGGCCGGTTCCATTCTCAGGGGTGTGGCCAGTTCCATTCTCAGGGGTGTGGCCAGTTCCATTCTCAGGGGTGTGGCCAGTTCCATTCTCAGGGGTGTGGCCAGTTCCATTCTCAGGGGTGTGGCCAGTTCCATTCTCAGGGGTGTGGCCAGTTCCATTCTCATGGGTGTGGCCAGTTCCATTCTCAGGGGTGTGGCCAGTTCCATTCTCAGGGGTGTGGCCAGTTCCATTCTCAGGGGTGTGGCCAGTTCCATTCTCAGGGGTGTGGCCAGTTCCATTCTCAGGGGTGTGGCCAGTTCCATTCTCAGGAAGAAGTGGAATTTTGCAGAGCATTAATTGTAAATAACTGATAACGTTCCTGGGTACTTATCAGATTTTATACTCAACAAAAATATCAATGCAACATGCAACAATTTCAACAATTTTACTGAGTTACAGTTCATATAAAGAAATCAGTCAATTGAAATAAATAAATTAGGCCCTAATCTATGGATTTCACATGACTGGCAGGGGTACAGCCGTGGGAGGGGCTGAGAGGGCATAGGCCCACCAAACCAGGTCTATCAACTGGGTAGCAAAGCCTAGACAATTAGTTTTGAGTTTATACTCCTCAGTTTCATCAGCTGTCCATGTGTCTGGTCTCAGATGATCCCGCTGGTGAAGAAGTCAGATGTGGAGGTCCTGGGCTGGCGTGGTTACGCGTGGTCTGTGGTTGTGAGGACGGTTGGACGTACTGTCAAATTCTCTAAAACGACGTTGGAGGTGGCTTATGGTAGAGAAATTAATGTTTAAATCTTTAGCAACAGCAAATGTGGACACTCCTGCAGTCATCATGCCAATTGCATATTACCTCAAAACGAGAGACATCTGTGGCATTGTGTTGTGTGACAAAATTACACATTTTAGAGTGACCTTTAATTGTCCCCAGCACAAGGTGCATCTGTGTGATGATCATGCTGTTTAATCAGCTTCTTGATATGCCACACCTGTCAGGTGGATGGATTATATTTGCAAAGGAGAAATGTTCACTGACAGGGACGTAAATATGTGAGAGAAATAAGCTTTGTGTGCTTGTGGAACATTTCTGGGAATTTTTATTTCAGCTCCATGAAACATGGGACCAACACTTTACATGTTGGGTTTACATTGTTGTTCCGTGTACATACATCAAGTTACTTTTGGCATTAACAGTAGACAGTATCAATGTGCTTTGCTTTTTCAAGATGTGAAGGAAAAACAGTTTCCCCGGAGTGAACAGAGGGTTCCTCTGGAACTTTAACAAAGTAAACCCGGACGGACCTTATTTACCAGAACGCCGGCGGCTTCCATGGACATGGGCCTGATACCTGAGACATCGAGAGAAACCGAAGACATCATCTAAAACGTTGGCTGTTTGTAGATAATAATAATAATAATAATAATAATAATAATGGTTCAATTATAACATTAGATAATACCAGTGACTATTACAGCTTAAACTATGACATCGACTCAACACAGAGAAACAATCATAACTAATGTGAAAACGGGAAATGAGAATTTCTGCCATAAAGTTATGGATTGAAATAAGAAACAAAAGTGTTATTTCTACATTTTATGATGTGTGAAAAGTGACTGTTAAAGATATTTGCTAGGCAGGGTTTTTTACTGTGGTCCGCTGTGTGGCCGTCACATACAAACAACACTGCCATCATGTTCCAATAGGAATTTTATCAGAGCTCCATTAGAACAGTGGTACACGTGATGGACCCCACAGTGTGTGTGTGTGTGTGTGTGTGTGTGTGCGCGCGCGCGCGTGTGTGTGTGTGTGTGTGTGTGTGTGTGTGTGTGTGCGAGTGTGCGAGTGTGCGAGTGTGCGTGTGTGTATGTGTGCGTTTGTGACACTCATGTGTTAGAGGTGTTTCGGTGAGTCACATTGCCTGTTCTGACAACTAGCGTTAGCTCCTCTGTCCTTTAGCTTAGCAGGCTAACGTAGTCAGTCCTGTGTTGTCAGTCATAGTTCCAATCCATGAGTTTTGCGCTGTGATTGGTTGTAGAGAGTGATTGACAGCTCTACCTGGGCGGTAGGAGGTGGTGACAGCTCTGTCGCCAAAGAAACAAATAAAACCCCTAGGAGCCAATCAGAGCTCCCGCTGAACCCCGGCGATCCGGTCTAACACATTCCCACTATTTCCTCAACACAGAAAGACACACACACACACATAATGAAAGTACAGATTCATCACTGTGTCCAAATATGTGTGAGTGTGTGTTAACTTGTGTGTGTTTTAGGTGTGTGTTGTAGGTGTGTGTTAACGTGTGTGTGCTAACGTGTGTGTGTGCTAACGTGTGTGTGTGTTAACGTGTGTGTGTTAACGTGTGTGTTAATGTGTGTGTTTGTGTGGTATGGTCTGGTCGGCGCTGGCTGTGGGTCGTTGACGTAGCTGTCATGGGAGAGTGCTCTCTGGATACACACACCGGGGGACGGGGTCAGCATGTATTAAAAGTCCAAATAAACTTTCCTCACCACCAGCAGCAGCCCACCACAGACAGGACAGGGAGAAATGAGAGCGGGGGAGGGATAGAGAGAGGGAGAGGGAGAGGAAGAGGGGTAGAGGGTGGGATAAATAGAGGGAAAGGAATAGAGGGAGGGATAGAGAGAGGGAGAGGGACAGAGAGAGGGCTAGAGAGAGGGATGGAGAGGGAGAGGGATAAGGAGAGAGAGGGATGGAGAGGGAGAGGGAGAGGGAGAGAGAGAGAGGGATAGAGAGCAGGAGAGGGATAGGGAGAGGGAGAGGGAGAGAGGGAGAGAGAGAGGAAGAGGGATAGATAGAGGGAGAGGGATAGGGAGAGAGATAGAGAGGGATAGAGAGAGGGAGAGGGATAGAGAGAGGGAGAGAGAGAGGGATAGAGAGAGGAAGAGGGATAGGGATAGGTAGAGGGAGAGGGAGAGAGAGAGGGAGAGAGAGAGAGAGAGAGAGAGAGAGAGAGAGAGAGAGATACAGAGAGAGAGAGGGAGAGGGATAGGGATAGGGAGAGGGGGAGAGAGAGAGTGAGAGAGAGAGAGAGAGACAGAGAGGGATACAGAGAGAGAGAGGGAAAGAGAGAGGGAGAGAGAGAGGGCTACAGAGAGAGAGAGAGGGATACAGAGAGAGAGAGAGGGAGAAGGAAGGGAGGGGGGAAAGGGATAGGGAGAGGGAGAGGGAGAGGGATAGAGAGAGGGATAGAGAGAGAGAGAGAGAGAGAGAGAGAGAGAGGGCTACAGAGAGAGAGAGAGAGAGAGGGATACAGAGAGAGAGAGAGAGAGAGAGAGAGAGAGGGATACAGAGAGAGAGAGAGAGAGAGAGAGAGATCCAAATCCAAATTTGAAAAACTCCCATATCTACTGGGTGAAATTCCACAGTGTGCCATCACAGCAGCAAGATTTGTGACCTGTTGCCACGAGAAAAGGGCAACCAGTGAAGAACACACACCATTGTAAATACAACCCATATTTATGCTTATTTATTTTATCTTGTGTCCTTTAACCATTTGTACATTTTTGAAACACTGTATATATATATAATATGACATTTGTAATGTCTTTACTGTTTTGAAACCTCTGTATGTGTAATGTTTACTGTTAATTTTTGTTGTTTTTCACTTTATATATTCACTTTGTATGTTGTCTACCTCACTTGCTTTGGCAATGTTAACACATGTTTCCCATGCCAATAAAGCCCTTGAATTGAATTGAATTGAATTGAGAGAGAGAGAGAGAGAGAGAGAGAGGGAGATGGAGAGGGATAGAGAGAGGGGTACAGAGGGAGAGAGACGAGGGGGGATAGAGAGAGAGGGATAGAGAGAGGGATGGAGAGGGAGAGGGATAGGGAGAGGGAGAGAGGGATAGTGAGAGGGAGAGGGATAGGGAGAGGGAGAGAGAGAGGGATAGAGAGAGGGGGAGAGAGAGGGCTACAGAGAGAGAGATAGAGGGATACAGAGAGAGAGAGAGGGAGAGGGAAGGGAGAGGGAGATGGAGAGGGATAGAGAGAGAGGGAGAGGGAAGGGAGAGGGAGAGAGGGATAGAGAGAGGGAGAGGGATAGGAAGAGGGATAGAGAGAGGGATAGAGAGAGAGAGAAGGAGAGGGAAAGGCTAGGGTCCAAAGGACTATTATTAGGCCGGAACATTTTTGTGTTATTACGTACAGCTTTTGGATATCAGAGCGGCGGTAACTCACCAGTATTACGCCCAGGAACACGACTTTCCAGCATTGGATCCTTTGTTCGTACCCAAATAAACTAGAGGCTACTGCAAGATGCCGCCGGCGCTGAAGAGGTATTCGGAGTGGTCTTCTAGTCCGACTCAGGAGGCGGGCACACCATCCACCGCTTCCGAGTATATTACTCGCTAATGTTCAGTCTCTGGACAATACATTTGACGAGCTCAGGGCGAGGATCTCCTTCCAGAGAGACATCAGGGATTGTAACATACTCTGTTTCACGGAATCATGGCTCTCTCTGGTTATACTGTCCCTATCCATACAGCCAGCTGGGTTCTCAGTAAGTCATGCAGACAGGAATGAAGAACTCTCCAGGAAGAAAAGCGGAGGTGTTGTTTCATGATTAACTGCTCATGGTGTGATTGTGATAACATACAGAAACTCATGTCCCTTTGTTCACCTGATCTAGAATACATCACAGATGTGGTTTTAGCCCAGTAGCCTCTAGTATTACCTCTCAAGAGAATTCTCTTCAGTTATAGCAACAGCCATGTATATTCCCCCTCAAGCCAATACCACGACGGCCCTCAAAGAACTACACTGGACTTTATGCCAACTGGAAACCACATATTCTGAGGCTGCATTTATTGTAGCTGGGGATTTTAACAAAGCAAATTTGAGGAAAACGCTACTGAAGTTCTATCAACACATTGACTGCAGTACTCGCACCGGAAAAAAAGGTCGACCAATGCTACTCCCCCTTCTGGGATGCCTACAAGGCCCTCCCCTCAGCAAATCAGATCACAACTCCATTTTCCTCCTCCTTTCCTATATGCAGAAACCCAAACAATAAGTATCTGTGCTAAGGTCTGACAAATTGGAACCCATACTTCAAGCATTCGCACAAAAACTGAAAAGCACGAACTACGGCATAAAACCATGGCAAGGTGACTGGGAATATGGTGGAATACAAACAGTGTAGTTATTCACTCCAGGTATTCAAACAGGCAAATTGTCAGTATAAAAGTGGTGTTGCAATTCAATGGCTCAGACACGAGACGTATATGGCAGGGCCTAAAGAAGAAAAAAGGCCACTGACGTCTTGCTCCCGGACAAGCTGAACACCTTCTTCACCCACTTTGAGGATAACACAGTGCCACCGACACGGCCAGCTCCCAAGGACTGTGGGCTCTCATTCTCCATGGCCGATGTGAGTAAGACATTTCAGCATGATAACCCTCGCAAGGCTGCCAAGGTTCCTTCTACTTCCGGCGCCGACAGAGATGGCCGCCTCGCTTCGCGTTCCTAGGAAACTATGCAGTTTTTAGTTTTTTTACGTGTTATTTCTTACATTAGTACCCCAGGTCATCTTAGGTTTCATTACATACAGTCGAGAAGAACTACTGAATATAAGATCAGCATCAACTCACCATCAGTACGACCAATAATATGTTTTTCGCGACGCGGATCCTGTGTTCTGCCTTACAAACAGGACAACGGAGTGGATCCTATGCAGCGACCCAAAAAAACGACTCCGAAAGAGAGGGAAACGAGGCGGTCTTCTGGTCAGACTCCGGAGACGGGCACAGCGCGCACCACTCCCTAGCATTCTTCTTGCCAATGTCCAGTCTCTTGACAACAAGGTTGATGAAATCCGAGCAAGGGTAGCATTCCAGAGGGACATCAGAGACTGTAACGTTCTTTGCTTCACGGAAACGTGGCTTACTGGAGAGACGCTATCCGAAGCTGTGCAGCCAACAGGTTTCTCCACGCATCGCGCAGACAGGAAAAAACATCTTTCTGGTAAAAAGAGGGGCGGGGGCGTATGCCTTATGACTAACGTGACATGGTGCGATGAAAGAAACATACAGGAACTCAAATCCTTCTGTTCACCTGATTTAGAATTCCTCACAATCAAATGTAGACCGCGTTATCTACCAAGAGAATTCTCTTCGATTATAATCACAGCCGTATATATCCCCCCCCAAGCAGACACATCGATGGCTCTGAACGAACTTTATTTAACTCTCTGCAAACTGGAAACAATTTATCCGGAGGCTGCATTCATTGTAGCTGGGGATTTTAACAAGGCTAATCTGAAAACAAGACTCCCCAAATTTTATCAGCATATCGATTGCGCAACCAGGGGAGGAAAGACCTTGGACCATTGTTACTCTAACTTCCGCGACGCATATAAGGCCCTGCCCCGCCCCCCTTTCGGAAAAGCTGACCACGACTCCATTTTGTTGATCCCTGCCTACAGACAGAAACTAAAACAAGAGGCTCCCACGCTGAGGTCTGTCCAACGCTGGTCCGACCAAGCTGACTCCACACTCCAAGACTGCTTCCATCACGTGGACTGGGAGATGTTTCGTATTGCGTCAGATAACAACATTGACGAATACGCTGATTCGGTGTGCGAGTTCATTAGAACGTGCGTTGAAGATGTCGTTCCCATAGCAACGATTAAAACATTCCCTAACCAGAAACCGTGGATTGATGGCAGCATTCGTGTGAAACTGAAAGCGCGAACCACTGCTTTTAATCAGGGCAAGGTGTCTGGTAACATGACCGAATACAAACAGTGCAGCTATTCCCTCCGCAAGGCTATCAAACAAGCTAAGCGCCAGTACAGAGACAAAGTAGAATCTCAATTCAACGGCTCAGACACAAGAGGCATGTGGCAGGGTCTACAGTCAATCACGGACTACAGGAAGAAACCCAGCCCAGTCACGGACCAGGATGTCTTGCTCCCAGGCAGACTAAATAACTTTTTTGCCCGCTTTGAGGACAATACAGTGCCACTGACACGGCCTGCAACGAAAACATGCGGTCTCTCCTTCACTGCAGCCGAGGTGAGTAAGACATTTAAACGTGTTAACCCTCGCAAGGCTGCAGGCCCAGATGGCATCCCCAGCCGCGCCCTCAGAGCATGCGCAGACCAGCTGGCCGGTGTGTTTACGGACATATTCAATCAATCCCTATACCAGTCTGCTGTTCCCACATGCTTCAAGAGGGCCACCATTGTTCCTGTTCCCAAGAAAGCTAAGGTAACTGAGCTAAATGACTACCGCCCCGTAGCACTCACATCCGTCATCATGAAGTGCTTTGAGAGACTAGTCAAGGACCATATCACCTCCACCCTACCTGACACCCTAGACCCACTCCAATTTGCTTACCGCCCAAATAGGTCCACAGACGATGCAATCTCAACCACACTGCACACTGCCCTAACCCATCTGGACAAGAGGAATACCTATGTGAGAATGCTGTTCATCGACTACAGCTCGGCATTCAACACCATAGTACCCTCCAAGCTCGTCATCAAGCTCGAGACCCTGGGTCTCGACCCCGCCCTGTGCAACTGGGTACTGGACTTCCTGACGGGCCGCCCCCAGGTGGTGAGGGTAGGCAACAACATCTCCTCCCCGCTGATCCTCAACACTGGGGCCCCACAAGGTTGCGTTCTGAGCCCTCTCCTGTACTCCCTGTTCACCCACGACTGCGTGGCCACGCACGCCTCCAACTCAATCATCAAGTTTGCGGACGACACAACAGTGGTAGGCTTGATTACCAACAACGATGAGACGGCCTACAGGGAGGAGGTGAGGGCCCTCGGAGTGTGGTGTCAGGAAAACAACCTCACACTCAACGTCAACAAAACTAAGGAGATGATTGTGGACTTCAGGAAACAGCAGAGGGAACACCCCCCTATCCACATCGATGGAACAGTAGTGGAGAGGGTAGCAAGTTTTAAGTTCCTCGGCATACACATCACAGACAAACTGAATTGGTCCACTCACACAGACAGCATCGTGAAGAAGGCGCAGCAGCGCCTCTTCAACCTCAGGAGGCTGAAGAAATTCGGCTTGTCACCAAAAGCACTCACAAACTTCTACAGATGCACAATCGAGAGCATCCTGGCGGGCTGTATCACCGCCTGGTATGGCAACTGCACCGCCGTCAACCGTAAGGCTCTCCAGAGGGTAGTGAGGTCTGCACAACGCATCACCGGGGGCAAACTACCTGCCCTCCAGGACACCTACACCACCCGATGTCACAGGAAGGCCATAAAGATCATCAAGGACATCAACCACCCGAGCCACTGCCTGTTCACCCCGCTATCATCCAGAAGGCGAGGTCAGTACAGGTGCATCAAAGCTGGGACCGAGAGACTGAAAAACAGCTTCTATCTCAAGGCCATCAGACTGTTAAACAGCCACCACTAACACTGAGTGGCTGCTGCCAACACACTGACACTGACACTGACTCAACTCCAGCCACTTTAATAATGGGAATTGATGGGAAATGATGTAAATATATCACTAGCCACTTTAAACAATGCTACCTTATATAAATGTTACTTACCCTACATTATTCATCTCATATGCATACGTATATACTGTACTCTATATCATCGACGGTATCCTTATGTAATACATGTATCACTAGCCACTTTATACTATACTATGCCACTTTGTTTACATACTCATCTCATTTGTACATACTGTACCCGATACCATCTACTGTATCTTGCCTATGCTGCTCTGTACCATCACTCATTCATATATCCTTATGTACATATTCTTTATCCCCTTACACTGTGTACAAGACAGTAGTTTTGGAATTGTTAGTTAGATTACTTGTTATTACTGCATTGTCGGAACTAGAAGCACAAGCATTTCGCTACACTCGCATTAACATCTGCTAACCATGTGTATGTGACAAATAAAATTTGATTTGATTTGATTTGATCCTTAGCCGCATCCTCAGACCATGCGCAGACCAGCTGACTGTAGTGTTTACGGACATATTCAATCTCTCCCTATCCCAGTCTGCTGTCCCCACTTGCTTCAAGACGTCCACCATTGTTCCTGTACCCAAGAAAGCAAAGGTAACTGAACTAAATGACTATCGCCCTGTAGTACTCACTTCTGCCATCATGAAGTGTTTGAGAGGCTAGTCAAGTATCATATCACCTCTAACTTACCTGACACCCTAGACCCACTTCAATTTGCTTACTGCCCCAATAGATCTGCAGACAATGCAATCGTCATCACACTGCACACTGCCCTATCACATCTGGACAAGAGGAACACCTATGTAAGAATGCTCTTCATTGAATATAGCTCAGTCTTCAACACCATAGTATCATTAAGCTCAGAGTGACCATCAGGTTCCCTTCTCCCCCGATTGCTCAGTTTGGCCGGGAGGCCAACTTATTCCCTTTAAGAATGACGGAGGCCACTGTGTTCTTGGGGACCTTCAATGCTGCAGACATTTTTTTGTACCCTTCCCCAGATCTGTACCTCAACACAATCCTGTCTCGAAGCTCTACAGACAATTCCTTTGACCTCATGGCTTGATTTTTGCTCTGAAATAAACTTTTAAGTGGGACCTTATATACACAGCTGTGTGCCTTTCCAAATCATGTCCAAACAATACAATTTACCACAGGTGGACTCCAATCAAGTTGGAGAAACATCTCAAACATGATCAATGGAAACAGGATGCACCTGAGCTCAATTTCAAGTCTCACAGCAAAGGGTGTGAATACCTATGCAAATAATCTATTTCTGTTTTTTATTGTTAATACATTTGCAAACATTTCTTAAAACCTGTTTTACCTTCATCATTAAGGTAATGTGTATAGATTGATGTGACCAATAACATTTGATTTGATTTGATTTTCTCTCATAGTGAACCAAGCCTGAGAAAAGGAGACTTCAGTCATCCTAGGCTTTAGCTCAGTGGGCAAACAGTCTTACGACGGGCAGAAAACCCGTGTTTGATACCCGTCCAGTCACACTGATTAGGAACAGTAAAAGTAATTGAGGCCTATGAAACCTGTGTATGTAGCCTTAATGAAACTTGTATGTAGCCCATACAGTTGAAATCGGAAGTTTACATACACCTTAGCCAAATACATGTCAACTTTTTTTTTAAATTCCTGACATTTAATCCTAGTACAAATTCCCTGTCTTATGTCAGTTGGGATCACCACTTTATTTAAGAATGTGAAATGTCAGAATAATGGTACAGAGAACGTTTTTTTTCAGCTTTTATTTCTTTCATCACATTCCCAGTGGGTCAGAAGTTTACATACACTAAATTAATATTTGGTGGCATTGCCTTTAAATTGTTTAACTTGGGTCAAATGTTTTAGGTAGCCTTCCACAAGCTTCTCACAATAAGTTGGGTGAATTTTATCCCATTCCTCCTGACAGAGCTGGAGCAACTGAGTCAGGTTTGTAGGCCTCCTTGCTCACACACGCTTTTTCAGTTCTGCCTACAAATTTTCTATAGGATTGAGGTCAGGGCTTTGTGATGGCCACTCAAACACCTTGACTTGTCCTTAAGCCATTTTGCCACAACTTTGGAAGTATGCTTGGGGTCATTGTTGATTTGGAAGACCCATTTGCGACAAAGCTTCCTGATGTCTTGAGATGTTGCTTCAATATATCCACATAATTTTCCTACCTCATGATGCCATCTATTTTGTGAAGTGCACCAGTCCCTCCTGCAGCAAAGCACCCCCACAACTTGATGCTGCCATACCCGTGCTTCACGGTTGGGATGGTGTTCTTCGGCTTGCAAGCCTCCCCTTTTTCCTCCAAAAATAACGGTGGTCATTATGGCAGAACAGTTCTATTTTTGTTTCATCAGACCAGAGGACATTTCTCCAAAAAGTACGATCTTTGTCCGCATGTGCAGTTGCAAATCATAGTCTGTATTTTTTATGGAGGTTTTGGAGCAGTGGCTTCTTCCTTGCTGAGCAGCCTTTCAGGTTATGTCGATATAGGACTCATTTTACTGTGGATATAAATACTTTTGTACCTGTTTCTTCCAGCATCTTCACAGGGTCCTTTGCTGTTGTTCTGGGATTGATTTGCACTTTTCACACCAAAGAACATGAATCTTTAAGAGACAGAACGCGTCTCCTTCCTGAGCGGTATGACAGCTGCGTTGTCCCATGGTGTTTATACTTGCGTATTATTGTTTGTACAGATGAATGTGGTACCTTCAGGCATTTGGAAATTGTTCCCAAAGATCAACCAGGCTTGTGGAGGTCTACAATTTTTTTCTGAGGTCTTGGCTGATTTCTTTTGATTTTCCCATGAGGCACCGAGTTTGAAGGTAGGCCTTGAAATACATCCACAGGTACACCTCCAATTGACTCAAATTATGTCGATTAGCCTATCAGAAGCGTCTAAAGCCATGAAATCATTTTCTATCATTTTCCAAGCAGTTTAAAGGCACAGTCAACTATAAAATAAATAATCTGTCTGTAAACAATTGTTGGAAAAATTACTTGTGTCAGGCACAAAGTGGATGTCCTAACCGACTTGCCAAAACGATAGTTTGTTAACAAGAAATGTATGGAGTGGTTGAAAAATGAACCAACCTAAGTGTATGTAAACTTCCGACTTCAACTGTATGTATGTAGTCTTGTGTGTTTTCTCTTGGATGTTGAGATGGAACTTTAAATAAACGCTGAGCTGCTATTGGTTCAGCTGTCTCTCGCCGTGCGTCAGACCCGGGCATGCTCTGTAGCGGCCACGACCTTGTATCCGTGTGTGTGTGTGTTTGTGTCCTTGTGCAGCAGAGGGAATCTGGGGTTAGAGGTGACTGTTTAACGAGTCTGACAGAAATAGAGAAACCTATTATTGTTTTAAACTATCATGGATTTATAGGTCCTTCTATCTCTTCCCCTCTCCTCTCCTCTCCTCTCCTCTCCTCTCCTCTCCTCTCCTCTCCTCTCCTCTCCTCTCCTCTCATCCTGCTCTCCCTCCTCTCTTCCCTTCATTTCAGACCAGGGCTGTGGTCCAAACACTTAAAAGACACACCCTCGTCCACTTACCCTCGCCTAAGGGGAATCCCCAAGGACAAAAGTCCAAATAATTAGCCAAGCAAAGTAAGCCCCTCAGCCCTCGTTTTTAGTCGGCTTTGTGTGTACATTTATGTTCACTCCGGAACCTGAAATTCCCCATAAATCAATTCGTGACGATTGTACATCCACTAAGAAAAGTCTGCGAAAACTTAAAAACATCAATGGAGAACTCAACATACAAGTGTAAGTAAAAACAAATGCAAATAAGTTAGAAATTGTGCTCCTAATGCACATGACGGCACAAAAACCTTAATATGTTTTTGTTTCCAAATTGTAGAAATTAAACATGTTCCTTCTTCAGAAGTTCCAGCTAACGTTAGTTTGCTAATTCATTTGCTAGCTATCATACAGTAGGCGTATAATTAAATATTTGATATAAGTGGATATGCACTCATAATTGACTGTAGAGCATAAAAAGCCATCGTGGGATGAACGAATAACGAATTTCCGGCCAAGGGTTGTCCACTTACAAATCATTCCTTCCTCCCTCACCCCTTGCCATGCAAGTGTACACTCGTCAGTCGTCATGATATGTCATCAGAAGTGTCCACTTATTTGAGGGATGAGGGGATAAGGTCTTTTAAGTGTTTGCAGCCCAGGACTCCAGAATGCAGCCAGACCATGTGACCAATCATGTGACTGCTCACACATGTACATGCATGGCTGTAAAGTGCGACCAATTTATAAAGTGCACCAAAATATTTTTCTGTGCGACCAGGAGTTTTATTTTGGGAGCACTGTGCAACTATGCCATTTCTTTCCCAGATAATAATTGTTGTGAAAGGCTTCACTGCAGCGTGTTTCAGGGTGCCCTAGAGAAGGGTGCACTAGAGAAGGGTGCCCTAGAGACACAACATGTTACGGTGACACCACTACTACAGTGAAGGGTGCCCTAGAGAAACAACGTGTTACGGTGACACCACTACTACAATGAAGGGTGCCCTAGAGAAGGGTGCCCTAGAGAAGGGTGCCCTAGAGACACAACATGTTACGGTGACACCACTACTACAGTGAAGGGTGCCCTAGAGAAACAACGTGTTACGGTGACACCACTACTACAATGAAGGGTGCCCTAGAGAAGGGTGCCCTAGAGAAGGGTGCCCTAGAGACACAACATGTTACGGTGACAACACTACTACAGTGAAGGGTGCCCTAGAGAAACAACGTGTTACGGTGACATCACTACTACAATGAAGGGTGCCCTAGAGAAGGGTGCCCTAGAGACACAACATGTTACGGTGGCACCAGTACTACAGAGAAGGGTGTCCTAGAGAAGGGTGTCCTAGAGAAGGGTGTCCTAGAGAAGGGTGCCCTAGAGAAGGGTGCCCTAGAGAAGGGTCCTAGAGAAGGGTGTCCTAGAGAAGGGTGCCCTAGAGAAGGGTGCCCTAGAGAAGGGTGCCCTAGAGACACAACATGTTACGGTGACACCACTACTACAATGAAGGGTGCCCTAGAGAAGGGTGCCCTAGAGAAGGGTGCCCTAGAGACACAACATGTTACGGTGGCACCAGTACTACAGAGAAGGGTGTCCTAGAGAAGGGTGTCCTAGAGAAGGGTGTCCTAGAGAAGGGTGCCCTAGAGAAGGGTGCCCTAGAGAAGGGTCCTAGAGAAGGGTGTTCTAGAGAAGGGTGCCCTAGAGAAGGGTGCCCTAGAGAAGGGTGCCCTAGAGAAATAACGTGTTACGTTGACACCACTACTATAGAGAAGGGTGCCCTAGAGAAGGGTGCCCTAGAGAAGGGTGCCCTAGAGAAACAACGTGTTACGGTGGCACCACTACTACAGTGAAGGGTGTCCTAGAGAAGGGTGTCCTAGAGAAGGGTGTCCTAGAGAAGGGTGCCCTAGAGAAGGGTGTCCTAGAGAAGGGTGTCCTAGAGAAGGGTGCCCTAGAGAAGGGTGCCCTAGAGAAGGGTGTCCTAGAGAAGGGTGCCCTAGAGAAGGGTGCCCTAGAGAAACAACGTGTTACGTTGACACCACTACTATAGAGAAGGGTGCCCTAGAGAAGGGTGCCCTAGAGAAGGGTGCCCTAGAGATACAACGTGTTACGGTGGCACCACTACTACAGTGAAGGGTGCCCTAGAGAAGGGTGCCCTAGAGAAACAACGTGTTACGGTGGCACCACTACTACAGTGAAGGGTGCCCTAGAGAATGGTGCCCTAGAGAAGGGTGCCCTAGAGAAACAACGTGTCACGGTGACACTGTCTGATCACAGAGTTTCTAAACCAGACATCCTGTACTGTCTGATCACAGAGTTTCTAAACCAGACACACTGTCCTGACTGATCACAGAGTTTCTAAACCTGACGTACTGTACTGTTTGTCTTTGATTTTATACTGATAGATTTTATACAAGATAGAACTGCCAAAGGGGGCGAAGTTGCAGTCTACTGCAGAGATAGCCTGCAAAGTAATGTCATACTTTTCAGTTCCATACCCAAACAGTTCGAACTACTAATTTTAAAAATTGCTCTCTCCAGAAATAAGTCTCTCACTGTTGCCGCCTGCTACCGACCCCCCTCATCTCCCAGCTGTGCCCTGGACACCATTTGTGAATTGATCGCCCCCCATCTAGCTTCAGAGTTTGTTCTGTTAGGTGACCTAAACTGGGATGTGCTTAACACCCCAGCAGTCCTACAATCTAAGCTAGATGCCCTCAATCTCACACAAATCATCAAGGAACACACCAGGTACAACCCTAAATCTGCCCTCGACCAGCACAAAAACATCCTGTGGCGGACTGCAATAGCATCGAATAGTCCCCGCGATATGCAACTGTTCAGGGAAGTCAGGAACCAATACACGCAGTCAGTCAGGAAAGCAAAGGCCAGCTTATTCAAGCAGAAATTTGCATCCTGTAGCTCTAACTCCAAAAAGTTCTGGGACACTGTAAAGTCCATGGAGAACAAGAGCACCTCCTCCCAGCTGCCCACTGCACTGAGGCTAGGTAACACGGTCACCACTGATAAATCCATGATAATCGAAAACTTCAACAAGCATTTCTCAACGGCTGGCCATGCCTTCCTCCTGGCTACTCCAACCTCGGCCAACAGCTCCACCCCCCCCCCCCCCCGCAGCTACTCTCCCAAGCCTCCCCAGCTTATCCTTTACCCAAATCCAGATAGCAGATGTTCTGAAAGAGCTGCAAAACCTGGACCCATACAAATCAGCTGGTCTTGACAATCTGGATCCTCTATTTCTGAAACTATCCGCCGCCATTGTCGCAACCCCTATTACCAGCCTGTTCAACCTCTCTTTCATATCTTCTGAGATCCCCAAGGATTGGAAAGCTGCTATAGTCATCCCCCTCTTCAAAGGGGGAGACACTCTGGACCCAAACTGTTACAGACCTATATCCATCCTGCCCTGCATATCGAAGATCTTCGAAAGCCTGGTCAACAAACAGATCACTGACCATCTCGAATCCCACTGTACCTTCTCCGCTGTGCAATCTGGTTTCCGAGCCGGTCACAGGTGCACCTCAGCCACGCTCAAGGTACTAAACGATATCATAACCGCCATCGATAACAGACAGCACTGTGTAGCCGTCTTCATCGACCTGGCCAAGGCTTTCAACTCTGTCAATCACCATATTCTTATCGGCAGACTCAGTAGCCTCGGTTTTTCTAATGACTGCCTTACCTGGTTAACCAACTACTTTGCAGACAGAGTTCAGTGTGTCAAATCGGAGGGCATGTTGTCCGGTCCTCTGGCAGTCTCTATGGGGTGCCATAGGGTTCAATTCTCGGGCCGACTCTTTTCTCGGTATATATCAATGATGTTGCTCTTGCTGCGGGCGATTCCCTGAATCAACTCTACGCAGACGACACCATACTGTATACTTCTTGCCCTTCCTTGGACACTGTGCTATCTAACCTCCAAATGAGCTTCAATGCCATACAACACTCCTTCCGTGGCCTCCAACTGCTCTTAAACGCTAGTAAAACCAAATGCATGCTTTTCAAACATTCGCTGCCTGCCCCCGCACGCCCGACTAGCATCACCACCCTGGATGGTTCCGACCTAGAATATGTGGACATCTATAAGTACCTAGGTGTCTGGCTAGACTGTAAACTCTCCTTCCAGACTCATATCAAACATCTCCAATCTAAAATCAAATCTAGAGTCGGCTTTCTATTCCGCAACAAAGCCTCCTTCACTCACGCCGCCAAACTTACCCTAGTAAAACTGACTATCCGATCGTCGACTTCGGCGATGTCATCTACAAAATAGCTTCCAATACTCTACTCAGCAAACTGGATGCAGTTTATCACAGTGCCATCCGTTTTGTTACTAAAGCACCTTATACCACCCACCACTGCGACCTGTATGCTCTAGTCAGCTGGTCCTCGCTACATATTCGTCGCCAGACCCACTGGCTCCAGGTCATCTAAAAGTTTGGACACACCCACTTCACCATTTCCGGTCACAACTTGCAGACTTGTTTACATGTTGCTGTGCATTTTTTTGCCTATTTTGCTACCTAACAACTTTACGGTTTTTACTTTTTAATTACCGTTTATATTTTTGTTTTTTCCCTCAACATTTTCACTCCGGACGCTTTATCTGGACACGGTTCGTCAGGACCTCCAACAGCCGAAGCTAAGTAGTAACATTAACATGATGCCTTCTAATTGCAGTTGCTGTTCTCATAATATACAGGAGAACGATCGCCTTACGGCGAGGATAGCTGTGCTACAAGCCCAGCTTCAGACGCAGTCGTTAAGCAAGGGTAATTTCAGTGTAGGAAAGGATGAAACAGCGTCTGTGCCACCAGTAAGTACAGATAGTAGTATAAAACCCCTCGCACAGTCCCCGCAGCCGGACAACTTTCTCATAGTTTCTGGAGGGAAATGCAGTAGGAATGCTCAACCGGTGTCGCTCACTCAGCCGACAGAAATTTTCAACCGGTTTTCCCCATTAAGCAGCGAGTCGGAGTCAGAGGCCGAGCCTTCTCTTGTCTCTACTCCTCCCGTTACGGGGTCTGAGACCCACAGTTGAAAACTGTTTTCTGCCCCTCCCAAAAGATAGAATTTGTAGATAATTGGCCCTCTTTCTGGGACTCACCCACAAACAGGACCAAGCCTGACCTGCTGAGGAGTGACGGACTCCATCCTACCTGGAGGGGTGCACTCATTTTATCTACCAACATAGATAGGGCTCTAACTCCTCTAGCTCCACAATCAAATAGGGTGCAGGCCAGGCAGCAGGCTGTTAGCCAGCCTGCCAGCATAGTGGATTCAGCCACTAGCACAGTCAGTGTAGTCAGCTCAGCTATCCCCATTGAGACCGTGTCTGTGCCTCGACCTAGGTTGGGCAAAACTAAACATGGCGGTGTTCGCCTTAGCAATCTCACTAGGATAAAGACCTCCTCCATTCCTGTCATTATTGAAAGAGATCATGATACCTCACATCTCAAAATAGGGCTACTTAATGTTAAATCCCTTACTTCAAAGGCAATTATAGTCAATTAACTAATCACTGATCATAATCTTGATGTGATTGGCCTGAATGAAACATGGTTTAAGCCTGATGAATTTACTGTGTTAAATGAGGCCTCACCTCCTGGCTACACTAGCGACCATATCCCCCGTGCATCCCGCAAAGGCGGAGGTGTTGCTAACATTTACGGTAGCAAATTCATATTTACAAAAAAAATGACTTTTTCATCTTTTGAGCTTCTAGTCATGAAATCTATGCAGCCTATCTATCACTTTTTATAGCTACTGTTTACAGGCCTCCTGGGCCATATACAGCGTTCCTCGATGAGTTCCCTGAATTGCTATCGGACCTTGTAGTCATAGCAGATAATATTCTAGTCTTTGGTGACTTTAATATTCACATGGAAAAGTCCACAGACCCACTCCAAAAGGCTTTCGGAGCCATCATCGACTCAGTGGGTTTTGTCCAACATGTCTCTGGACACACTCACTGTCACAGTCATACTCTGGACCTAGTTTTGTCCCATGGAATAGATGTTGTGGATCTTAATGTTTTTCCTCATAATCCTGGACTATCGGACCACCATTTTATTACGTTTGCAATTGCAACAAATAATCTGCTCAGACCCCAACCAAGGAACATCAAAAGTTGTGTTATAAATTCACAGACACCACAAAGATTCCTTGATGTCCTTCCAGATTCCCTCTGTCTACCCAAGGACGCCGGAGGACAAAAATCAGTTAACCACCTAACTGAGCAACTCAATTTAACCTTGCGCAATACCCTAGATACAGTTGCACCCCTAAAAACTAAAAACATTTCTCATAAGAAACTAGCTCCCTGGTACACAGAAAATACCCGAGCTCTGAAGCAAGCTTCCAGAAAATTGGAACGGAAATGGCGTCACATCAAACTGGAAGTCTTCCGACTAGCTTGGAAAGACAGTACCGTGCAGTACCGAAGAGCCCTTACTGCTGCTCGATCATCCTATTTTTCTAACTTAATTGAGGACAATAAGAACAATCCGAAATTCCTTTTTGATACTGTCGCAAAGCTAACTAAAAAACAGCATTCCCCAAGAGAGGATGGCTTTCACTTCAGCAGTGATAAATTCATGAACTTCTTGATTATTAGAAAGCAAATTACGGACTCCTCTTTAAATCTGCGTATTCCTTCAAAGCTCAGTTGTCCTGAGTCTGCACAACTCTGCCAGGACCTAGGATCAAGAGAGACGCTCAAGTGTTTTAGTACTATATCTCTTGACACAATGATGAAAATAATCATGGCCTCTAAACCTTCAAGATGCATACTTGACCCTATTCCAACTAAACTACTGAAAGAGCTGCATCCTGTGCTTGGCCCTCCTATGTTGAACATAATAAACGGCTCTCTATCCACCGGATGTGTACCAAACTCACTAAAAGTGGCAGTAATAAAGCCTCTCTTGAAAAAGCCAAACCTTGACCCAGAAAATATAAAAAACTATCGGCCTATATCGAATCTTCCATTCCTCTCAAAATGTTTAGAAAAGGCTGTTGCGCAGCAACTCAATGCATTCCTGAAGACAAACAATATATACGAAATGCTTCAGTCTGGTTTTAGACCCCATCATAGCACTGAGACTGCACTTGTGAAGGTGGTAAATGACCTTTTAATGGCATCAGACCGAGGCTCTGCATCTGTCCTCGTGCTCCTAGACCTTAGTGCTGCTTTTGATACCATCGATCACCACATTCTTTTGGAGAGATTGGAAAACCAAATTGGTCTACACGGACAAGTTCTGGCCTGGTTTAGATCTTATCTGTCAGAAAGATATCAGTTTGTCTCTGTGAATGGTTTGTCCTCTGACAAATCAACTGTACATTTCGGTGTTCCTCAGGGTTCCGTTTTAGGACCACTATTGTTTTCACTATATATTTTACCTCTTGGGGATGTCATTCGAAAACATAATGTTAACTTTCACTGCTATGCGGATGACACACAGCTGTACATTTCAATGAAACATGGTGAAGCCCCAAAATTGCCCTCGCTAGAAGCATGTGTTTCAGACATAAGGAAGTGGATGGCTGCAAACTTTCTACTTTTAAACTCGGACAAAACGGAGATGCTTGTTCTAGGTCCCAAGAAACAAAGAGATCTTCTGTTGAATCTGACAATTAACCTTAATGGTTGTACAGTCGTCGGCTTTTTTCCATCTACGTAACATTGCAAAAATCAGAAACTTGCTGTCCAAAAATGATGCAGAAAAATTAATCCATGCTTTTGTCACTTCTAGGATAGACTACTGCAATGCTCTACTTTCCGGCTACCCGGATAAAGCACTAAATAAACTTCAGTTAGTGCTAAATACGGCTGCTAGAATCCTGACTAGAACCAAATAATTTGATCATATTACTCCAGTGCTAGCCTCCCTACACTGGCTTCCTGTCAAGGAAAAGGGCTGATTTCAAGGTTTTACTGCTAACCTACAAAGCATTACATGGGCTTGCTCCTACCTATCTCTCTGATTTGGTCCTGCCGTACATACCTACATGTACGCTACGGTCACAAGATGCAGGCCTCCTAATTGTCCCTAGAATTTCTAAGCAAACAGCTGGAGGCAGGGCTTTCTCCTATAGAGCTCCATTTTCATGGAACGGTCTGCCTACCCATGTCAGAGACGCAAACTAGGTCTCAACCTTTAAGTCTTTACTGAAGACTCATCTCTTCAGTGGGTCATATGATTGAGTGTAGTCTGGCCCAGGAGTGGGAAGGCGAACGGAAAGGCTCTGGAGCAACAAACCGCCCTTGCTGTCTCTGCCTGGCCGGTTCCCCTCTTTCCACTGGGATTCTCTGCCTCTAACCCTATTACAGGGGCTGAGTCACTGGCTTACTGGGGCTCTTTCATACTGCCCCTGTGAGGGGTGTGTCACTTGAGTGGGTTGAGTCACTGATGTGAACTTCCTGTCTGGGTTGGCGCCCCCCCCCCCCCCCCCCCCCCTTGGGTTGTGCTGTGGCCGAGATCTTTGTGGACTATACTCGGACTTGTCTCAGGATGTTAAGTTGGTGGTTGAAGATATCCCTCTAGTGGTGTGGGGGGTGTGCTTTGGCAAAGTGGGTGGGGTTATATCCTTCCTGTTTGGCCCTGTCCGGGGGTGTCCTCGGATGGGGCCACAGTGTCTCCTGACACCTCCTGTCTCAGCCTCCAGTATTTATGCTGCAGTAGTTTATGTGTCGGGGGGCTAGGGTCAGTTAGTTATATCTGGAGTACTTCTCCTGTCCTATTCGGTGTCCTGTGCGAATTTAAGTGTGCTCTCTCTAATTCTCTCTTTCTCTCTTTCTTTCTCCCTCTCGGAGGACCTGTGCCCTAGGACCATGCCTCAGGACTACCTGACATGATGACTCCTTGCTGTCCCCAGTCCACCTGGCCGTGCTGCTGCTCCAGTTTCAACTGTTCTGCCTTATTATTATTGGACCATGTGGGTCATTTATGAAAATTTGAACATCTTGGCCATGTTCTGTTATAATCTCCACCCGGCACAGCCAGAAGAGGACTGGCCATCCCACATAGCCTGGTTCCTCTCTAGGTTTATTCCTAGGTTTTGGCCTTTCTAGGGAGTTTTTCCTAGCCACCGTGCTTCTACACCTGCATTGCTTGCTGTTTGGGTTTTTAGGCTGGGTTTCTGTACAGCACTTTGAGATATCAGCTGATGTACGAAGGGCAATATAAATACATTTGATTTCATTTGATTTGAAGACCATGCTAGGTAAAGTTCCGCCTTATCTCAGTTCACGATGGCAACACCTACCCGTAGCATGCGCTCCAGCAGGTGTATCTCACTGATCATCCCTAAAGCCAACACCTCATTTGGCCGCCTTTCGTTCCAGTTCTCTGCTGCCTGTGACTGGATCGAATTGCAAAAATCGCTGAAGTTGGAGACTTTTTTCTCCCTCTCCAACTTTAAACATCTGCTATTTGAGCAGCTAACCGATCGCTGCAGCTGTACATAGTCTATCGATAAATAGCCCACCCAATTGACCTACCTCATCCCCATACTGTTTTTATTTATTTACTTTTCTGCTCTTTTGCACACCAGTATATCTTCCTGCACATGACCATCTGATCATTTATCACTCCAGTGTTTATCTGCTAAATTGTAATTATTTGCCTACCTCCTGATGCCTTTTGCACACAATGTATACAGACTCTTTTTTTTATTTTTTTCTACTGTGTTATTGACTTGTTTATTGTTTACTCCATGTGTAACTCTGTGTTGTTGTCTGTTCACACTGCTATGCTTTATCTTGGCCAGGTCGCAGTTGTAAATGAGAACTTGTTCTCAACTAGCCTACCTTGTTAAATAAAGGTGAAATAAATTTAAAAAAAAAAAAAAACAGGTACCATTAATACAGGTAACGAGTGGAGGACAAAAGAAGAAATTACAGGTCTGTGAGAGCCAGAAGTCTTGCGTGTTTGTAGGTGACCAAATACTTATTTTCTGGTATTTGCTGGTATTTTGGCCCATTCCTCCATGCAGATCTCCTCTAGAGCAGTGATGTTTTGGGGCTTTTGCTTGGCAACACGGACTTTCAACTCCCTCCAAAGATTTTCTATGGGGTTGAGATCTGGAGACTGGCTAGGCCACTCCAGGACCTTGAAATGCTTCTTACAAAGCCACTCCTTCGTTGCCCGGGCAGGGTGTTTGGGATCATTGTCATGCTGAAAGACCCAGTAACATTTCATCTTCAATGCCCTTGCTGATGGAAGGAGGTTTTCACTCAAAATCTCACAATACATGGCCCCATTCATTCTTTCCTTTACACAGTCGTCCTGGTCCCTTTGCAGAAAAGCATGTTTCCACCCCCATGCTTCACAGTAGGTATGGTGTTCTTTGGATGCAACTCAGCATTCTTTGTTCTCCAAACACGACGAGTTGAGTTTTTAACAAAAAGTTATATTTTGGTTTCATCTGACCATATGACATTCTCCCAATCTTCTTCCAAATGCTCTCGAGCAAACTTCCGACGGGCCTGGACATGTACTGGCTTAAGCAGGGGGACACGTCTGGCACTGCAGGATTTGAGTCCCTGGCGGCGTAGTGTGTTACTGATGGTAGGCTTTGTTACTTTGGTCCCAGCTCTCTGCAGATCATTCACTAGGTCTCCCCGTGTGGTTCTGGGATTTTTGCTTCTGATCATTTTGACCCCACGGGGTAAGATCTTGCGTGGAGCCCCAGATCGAGGGAGATTATCAGTGGTCTTCTATGTCTTCCATTTCCTAATAATTGCTCCCACAGTTGATTTCTTCAAACTAAGCTGCTTACCTATTGTAGATTCAGTCTTCCCAGCCTGGTGCAGGTCTACAATTTTGTTTCTGGTGTCCTTTGACAGCTCTTTGGTCTTGGCCATAATGGAGTTTGGAGTGTGACTGTTTGAGGTTGTGGACAGGTGTCTTTTATACTGATAACAAGTTCCAACAGGTGCCATTAATACAGGTAATGAGTGGAGGACAGAGGAGTCTCTTAAAGAAGAAGTTACAGGTCTGTGAGAGCCAAAAATATTGCTTGGTAGTAGGTGACCAAGTACTTATTTTCCACCATAATTTGCAAATAAATTCATAAAAACCCTACAATGTGATTTTCTGGATTTATTTTTCTAATTTTGTCTGTCATAGTTGAAGTGTACCTATGATGAAAATTACAGGCCTCTCTAATCTTTTTAAGTGGGAGAACTTGCACAATTGGTGGCTGACTAAATATTAAACCTAGGCATTGAGTGACAATTAGAGATGTTGCACCTCTGGAGGGACCAGTTAATCCACATGTGTGGGGGGTGGGACAAAAGAGCTATCGAAGGCATGTTGAGTGGGACTAGGGGGCTCTACAGTGAAATAAAACAATAAGAACTAACTGAAACAGCAGAAGACAAGGCATATTGACATTAGAGAGAGGCATAAAGCAATCGCAGGTGTTGATCAGGAGAGCTAAGACAACAACGGGTAAATGGCGATGAAATGGCAGAGAGGGTCAGTTAAGTACACACAGGACCTGAGTTCGAGGGTGGGGCCGACAGATAAACAAAATGAGGTACCGTGTTAGGGAACTGTCCAGCAGTCATCAGCTGTGTAGCCGAGTGATCATAGGGTCCAATGAGCAGCAATAGGTGAGTCAGGGAGCAGTTCGATAGTCGCTACTACGCTAGGCAAGCTGGAGACACCGCGTTCAGAAAGCTAGCTAGGGGCTGGCAGATGGGTCTTCGGCGACAATGCAACGGAAAAGCCTGTTGAAACCACATCGGACGATTACGTCGGCAGACCAGTCGTGGATCCGCGGGGCTCCGTGTCGACAATAAAGGGTCCAGGCCAATTGGAAAAAGAGGTATTGTAACCAAAGAAATAGCTGGTATACTTCATCGGCTAGCCGGGAGATGGGCTTAACTCGAGGCCAGCTCAAGGCTAACTGGTGCTTGCTTCGGGACAGAGGCTTTAGCCAACAATAGCCACTCGATTGCAGCTAGCTTGCTGCGATGAGCCGGTGTAATGGTCCAGAGCTTGTGGCAGGAATCTGGTGATGTGGTAGAGAGAAGCAGTCCAATATGCTCTGGGTTGATATCGCGCTGTGCAGACTGGCAGGTATTGACCGAGCTGAAGCTGGCTGGTGTCTGAGCTAAAGGTGAAGACCGCTAGCAGTGGTGAACAATGACTACTAGCTAGTAGCTAGTTAGCTGGCTAGCTTCTGATGGAGGTTCCAGTTATACGGTATAAAAACAGCAGATTCGTACCACACTGGGTGAGGCGGGTTGCAGGAAAGTATATTTAGTTTGTAGATGGAAAGTGAGATTAAAATATATACGAAAAAAAACCTGAAGAAAGAAACTTTACACGGGACGGGACAAGACAAACACACGTCCGACTGCTACGCCATCTTGGATATAATGAATAACATGTCAATGTGTTTTGCAACGCTCGCACATGCTACGCGAGCGATATTGTCAGCATGTTACACACCTCTCTCTCTCTCTCTCTCTCTCTCTCTCTCTCTCCCTCCCTCCCTCCCTCCCTCCCTCCCTCTGTGTGAATAGTGATCATGTTTGTGGCTTCATCAGCTCTTTGCTCTTCTCTTCTCTATTAAGATTGATGGTCTGCTGGGGTGTAAATGACCATGTTAAGTCTAGCCAGGGCTGGGGGAGGACTTGATGGTCTGCTGGGCTATAAATGACCATGTTACATCTAGCCAGGGCTGGGGGAGGACTTGATGGTCTGCTGGGCTATAAATGACCATGTTACATCTAGCCAGGGCTGGGGAGGACTTGATGGTCTGCTGGGCTATAAATGACCATGTTACGTCTAGCCAGGGCTGGGGGAGGACTTGATGGTCTGCTGGGCTATAAATAACCACTCTAAGTCTAGCCAGGGTTGGGGGAACACACATACACCCTCTCACCTCAATGGCTGTCTGAACACACACTCACATACTAACACCCTCTCACCTCAATGGCTGTCTGAACAACATCTTCGTCAGGGTGGTGTGTGCGTCACATGACTGTTAGCCTGCTGAGCTAGAACCTAGGCTTTAGTATAGGGAGCTAAACTAAGACTTTGAGTCTCAGGCTGGTTACTCACCACCTCCTGCTACTGCTGGTCTGGTTGAGAGACACTGCTGGTCTGGTTGAGAGACACTGCTGGTCTGGTTGAGAGACACTGCTGGTCTGGTTGAGAGACACTGCTGGTCTGGTTGAGAGACACTGCTAGTCTGGTTGAGAGACACTGCTGGTCTGGTTGAGAGACACTGATGGCCCAATAAGTAAGAAAGATTTGAGTTTGACTAAAACAAGCAGACAGAGAGAGAGAGAGAGTGAGAGAGCTAGGGAGAGAGAGAGAGAGAGAGGGAGAGAGAGTGACAGAGACAGAGAGATAGACAGACAGACAGACAGACAGACAGACAGACAGACAGACAGACAGACAGACAGACAGACAGAGACTCTGCCTTCATCGTGACTGCCACACAGCCTACCACAGCTGTCAATGCCACTCACACACTACAACTTTCACACGTAAAGGTGACATTGACAGCTGTCTTGTGTGTGTGTTTACATGGAAAGATTCTAGGATAATGTTGTGCCATAATGGTTTTTCATGTCCCCCATGGATCAGAGTTCAGCAGTCCGACTAATAGAATAACTGTTGGCCCTTCCTCTGGGCTGGTCCATAAATCACAGTTGTGGGGGTATTTGATGAAAACAGACTTAACAAGTGTAAAGAACACAATTAGAAGGATTCCTGCAACTATCATCAAATATATTATTATATGCAGTGTACAACGAGTGTACAAAACATTAAGAACACCTGCTCTTTCCATGACACCGACTGACCAGTTGAATCCAGGTGAAAGCTATGATCCCTTATTGATGTAATTTGTTAAATCAACTTCAATGTAGATGAAGGGAAGGAGACAGGTTAAAGAAGGATTTTTAAGCCTTGAGACATTTGAGACATGGATTGTGTATGTGTGCCATTCAGAGGGTGAATGGGCAAGAACAAATATTGAAGTGCCATTGAACGGGGTATGGTACTTGACATGGAATGACGAGTAACACATTTAATAAATAACGGACATGAAATGAGACAGGAACAGTGTCAGCAAACAGGTAACACAAACAAAAAACAATCAGTGCAGAGCTGGGGAACTGAGCTGGGGAACTGAGCTGGGGAACTGAGCTGGGGAACTGAGCAAGGGAACTGAGCTGGGGAACTGAGCTGGGGAACTGAGCTGGGGAACTGAGCTGGGGAACTGAGCTAGGGAACTGAGCTAGGGAACTGAGCTGGGGAACAGAGCTGGGGAACAGAGCTGGGGAACTGAGCTGGGGAACTGAGCTGGGAGGGAACAGAGCTGGGGAACAGAGCTGGGAGGGAACAGAGCTGGGGAACAGAGTTGGGGAACTGAGCTGGGGAACAGAGCTGGGAGGGAACAGAGCTGGGGAACAGAGCTGGGGAACTAAGCTGGGGAACTGAGCTGGGGAACTGAGCTGGGGAACTGAGCTGTGGAACTGAGCTGGGGAACAGAACTGGGGAACTGAGCTGGGGAACTGAGCTGGGGAACTGAGTTGATGAAATCCGAGCAAGGGTAGCATTCCAGAGGGACATCAGAGACTGTAACGTTCTTTGCTTCACGGAAACGTGGCTCATTGGAGTGACTCTATCCGAAGCGGTGCAGCCAACGGGTTTCTCCACACATCGCGCAGACATTTTTTACAAGCATTTCGCTACACTCGCATTAACATCTGCTAACCATGTGTATGTGACAAATAAAATTTGATTTGAGCTGGGGAACAGAGCTGGGGAACTGAGCTGGGGAACAGAGCTGGGGAACTGAGCTGGGGAACAGAGCTGGGGAACTGAGCAGGGGACAGAGCTGAGAAACAAATATAGGGGAGGTGATAACAGGTGAATAGTGAGTCCAGGTGAGTCCTATATCGATGATGTGCGTGACGTGGGAAGGCAGGTGTGCGTAATGGATGAAAGGAATGCCTGATGCAAGGTAGCCTGGCATCCTCAGGCGCCAGGGGGGGCACACTTGACAATACTAGGTGTCAGGCGCACCTATTTGTGTCAATAACTGCAATGCTGCTGGGTTTTATGCTCAACAGTTACCCGTATGTACCTGGTAAGGGCCAGCCCTGGTTAAGGTCAGCCCTGGTTAAGATAAGCCGTAATAAAGGCCAGCCCTGGTTAAGGTCAGCCATAATAAAGACCAGCCCTGGTTAAGACTAGCCCTGGTTAAGGTCAGAAGTAATAAAGACCAGCCATGGTTAAGGTCATCCCTAAGAAAGACCAGCCCTTGTTAAGGTCAGCTCTGGTTAAGACCAGCCCTGGTTAAGGTTAGCCGAAATAAAGGGCAGTCCTGGTTAAGGTCAGCCCTGGTTAAGATCAGCCGTAATAAAGGCCAGCCCTGGTTAAGGTCAGCCATAATAAAGACCAGCCCTGGTTAAGACTAGCCCTGGTTAAGGTCAGAAGTAATAAAGACCAGCCATGGTTAAGGTCATCCGTAAGAAAGACCAGCCCTTGTTAAGGTCAGCTCTGGTTAAGACCAGCCCTGGTTAAGGTTAGCCGTAATAAAGGGCAGTCCTGGTTAAGGTCAACCGTAATAAAGACCAGTCCTGGTTAAGGTCAGCCCTGGTTAAGACCAGCCCTGGTTAAGGTCAGCCATAATAAAGGCCAGCCCTGGTTAAGACCAGCACTGCTTAAGGTCAGCTGAAATAAAGGCCAGCCCTGGTTAAGACCAGCCCTGGTTAAGGTCAGCCGTAATAAAGGCCAGCCCTGGTTAAGATCAGCCGTAATAAAGGTTAGCCCTGGTAAAGGCCAGCCCTGGATAAGGTCAGCCGTAATAATGACCAGTTCTGGTTAAGGCCAGCCCTGGTTAAGGTCAGCCCTGGTTAAGACCAGCCCTGGTTAAGGTCAGCAGTAATAAAGGCCAGCTCTGGTTAAGGCCAGCCGTGATAAAGACCAGCCCTGGTTAAGGTCAGCCCTGGTTAAGACCAGCCCTGGTTAAGGTCAGCCATAATAAAGGCCAGCCCTGGTTAAGGCCAGCCCTGGTTAAGGTCAGCCGTAATAAAGGCCAGCCCTGTTTAAGAACAGCCCTGCATATAAGGTCAGGCGTAATAAAGACCAGCCCTGGTTAAGACCAGCCCTGGTTAAGGTCAGCCATAATAAAGGCCAGCCCTGGTTAAGGTCAGCCGTAATAAAGGTCAGCCCTGATTAAGACCAGCCCTGGTTAAGGTCAGCTGTAATAAAGGCCAGCCCTGGTAAGAGCCAGCCCTGGTTAAGGTCAGCCGGAATAAAGGCCAGCCCTGGTTAAGGCCATGCCTGGTTAAGGTCAGCCGTAATAAAGGCCAGCCCTGATTAAGGTCAGCTCTGGTTTAAAGACCAGTCCTGGTTAATACCAGCCCTGGTTAAGGTCAGCCGTAATAAAGGCCAGCCTTGATTAAGACCTGCCCTGGTTAAGTTCAGCCGTAATAAAGACCAGCCCTGGTTAAGACCAGCTCTGGTTATGGTCAGCCGTAATAAGACCAGCCCTGGTTAAGGTCAGCCCTGGTTAAGACCAGCCCTGGTTAAGGTCAGCCATAATAAAGGCCAGCCTTGGTTAAGACCAGCACTGGTTAAGTTCAGCCGTAATAAAGGCCAGCCCTGGTTAACGTCAGCTCTGGTTAAGACCAGCCCTGGTTAAGGTCAGCCGTAATAAAAGCCAGCCCTGGTTAAGGCCAGCCCTGGTTAAGGTCAGCCGTAATAAAGGCCAGCCCTGGTTAACGTCAGCTCTGGTTAAGACCAGCCCTGGTTAAGGTCAGCCGTAATGAAGGCCAGCCTTGGTTGAGACCAGTCCTGGTTAAGGTCAGCAGTAATAAAGGCCAGCCCTGGTTAAGACCAGCCCTGGTTAAGATCAGCTCTGGTTAAGACCAGCCCTTGTTAAGGTCAGCCGTAATGAAGGCCAGCCCTGGTTAAGACCAGCCCTGGTTAAAGTCAGCCGTAATAATGACCAGCCCTGGTTAAGGTCAGCCCTGGTTAAGACCAGCCCTGGTTAAGGTCAGCCGTAAATTAAGGCCAGCCCTGGTTAAGACCAGCCCTGTTTAAGGTCAGCCGTAATAAAGGCCAGCCCTGATTAAGACAACCTGGTTAAGGTCAGCCGTAATAAAGGCCAGCCCTGGTTAAGAACAGCCCTGGTTAAGGTGTGCTGTAATGAAGGCCAGCTCTGGTTGAGGTCAGCCGTAATAAATCCCAGCCCTGGTAAAGGCCAGCCCTGGTTAAGGTCAGCTGTAATAAAGTCCAGCCCTGGTTAAGAACAGCCCTGGTTAAGGTCAGCCATAATAAAGGCCAGCCCCGGTTAAGGCCAGCCCTGGTTAAGACCAATCCTGGTTAAGGTCAGCCGTAATAAAGGCCAGCCCTGGTTAAGGCCAGCCGTAATAAAGTCCAGCCCTGGTTAAGGTCAGCCGTAACAAAGGCCAGCCCTAATTAAGACCAGCCCTGGTTAAGGTCAGCCCTAATAAAGGCCAGCACTGGTTAAGAACAGCCCTGGTTAACGTCAGCCGTAATAAAGGCCAGCCCTGGTTAAGGCCAGCCCTGGTTAAGGTCAGCCGTAATAAAGGCCAGCCCTGATTAAGACCATCCCTGGTTAAGGTCAGCCGTAATAAAGGCCAGCCCGGTTTAAGAACAGCCCTGGTTAAGGTCAGCCGTAATAAAGGCCAGCCCTGGTTAAGGCCAGCCGTAATAAAGTCCAGCTCTGGTTAAGGTCAGCCGTAACAAAGGCCAGACCTGGTGAAGGTCAGCCCTGGTTATGGTCAGCCCTGGTTAAGGTCAGCCGTAATAAAGGCCAGGCCTGGTTAAGACCAGCCTGGTTAAGGTCAGCCGTAATAAAGGCCAGCCCTGGTTAAGACCAGCCCTGGTTAAGGTCATCCGTAATAAAGACCAGCCCTGGTTAAGGTCAGCCCTGGTTAAGACCAGCCCTGGTTAAGGTCAGCCGTAATAAAGGCCATTCCTGGTTAAGACCAGCCCTGGTTAAGGTGAGCCGGAATAAAGGTCAGCCCTGGTTAAGGTCAGCCGTAATAAAGGTCATCCCTGTTAAAGGCCAGCCCTGGTTAAGGTCAGCTGTAATAAAGGCCATTACTGGTTAAGAACAGCCCTGGTTAACGTCAGCCGTGATAAAGGCCAGCCCTGGTTAAGACCAGCCCTGGTTAAGGTCAGCCATAATAAAGGCCAGCCCTGATTAAGACCAGCCCTGGTTAAGGTCAGCCGTAATAAAGGCCAGCCCTGGTTAACACCAGCCCTGGTTAAGTTCAGCCGTAATAAAGGCCATCCCTTATTAAGACCAGCCCTGGTTAAGGTCAGCCGTAACAAAGGCCAGACCTGGTGAAGGTCAGCCCTGGTTATGGTCAGCCCTGGTTAAGGTCAGCCGTAATAAAGGCCAGGCCTGGTTACGACCAGCCTGGTTAAGGTCAGCCGTAATAAAGGCCAGCCTTGATTAAGACCAGCCCTGGTTAAGTTCAGCCGTAATAAAGACCAGCCCTGGTTAAGACCAGCCCTGGTTATGGTCAGCCGTAATAAGACCAGCCCTGGTTAAGGTCAGCCCTGGTTAAGATCAGCCCTGGTTAAGGTCAGCCATAATAAAGGCCAGCCTTGGTTAAGACCAGCCCTGGTTAAGTTCAGCCGTAATAAAGGCCAGCCCTGGTTAACATCAGCTCTGGTTAAGACCAGCCCTGGTTAAGGTCAGCCGTAATAAAAGCCAGCCCTGGTTAAGGCCAGCCCTGGTTAAGGTCAGCCGTAATAAAGGCCAGCCCTGGTTAACGTCAGCTCTGGTTAAGACCAGCCCTGGTTAAGGTCAGCCGTAATGAAGGCCAGCCTTGGTTGAGACCAGCCCTGGTTAAGGTCAGCAGTAATAAAGGCCAGCCCTGGTTAAGACCAGCCCTGGTTAAGGTCAGCCGTAATAAAGGCCAGCCCAGGTTATGGTCAGCCGTAATAAAGGTCAGCCCTGGTAAAGGCCAGCCCTGGTTAAGTTCAGCTGTAATAAAGGCCAGCCCTGGTTAAGAACAGCCCTGGTTAAGGTCAGCCGTTATAAAGGCCAGCCCTGGTTAACGTCAGCTCTGGTTAATACCAGCCCTGGTTAAGGTCAGCTGTAATAAAGGCCAGCCCTGGTTAAGACCAGCCCTGGTTAAGGTCAGCCGTAATAATGACCAGCCCTGGTTAAGGTCAGCGCTGGTTAAGACCAGCCCTGATTAAGGTCAGCCGTAAATTAAGGCCAGCCCTGGTTAAGACCAGCCCTGGTTAAGGTCAGCCGTAATAAAGGCCAGCCCTGGTTAAGATCAGCCGCAATAAAGGCCAGCCCTGGTTAACGTCATCCGTAATAAAGGCCAGCCCTGGTTAAGATCAGCTCTGGTTAAGACCAGCCCTTGTTAAGGTCAGCCGTAATGAAAGCCAGCCCTGGTTAAGACCAGCCCTGGTTAAAGTCAGCCGTAATAATGACCAGCCCTGGTTAAGGTCAGCCCTGGTTAAGACCAGCCCTGGTTAAGGTCAGCCGTAAATTAAGGCCAGCCCCTGTTAAGACCAGCCCTGTTTAAGGTCAGCCGTAATAAAGGCCAGCCCTGATTAAGACAACCTGGTTAAGGTAAGCCGTAATAAAGGCCAGCCCTGGTTAAGAACAGCCCTGGTTAAGGTGTGCTGTAATGAAGGCCAGCTCTGGTTGAGGTCAGCCGTAATAAAGGTCAGCCCTGGTAAAGGCCAGCCCTGGTTAAGGTCAGCTGTAATAAAGTCCAGCCCTGGTTAAGAACAGCCCTGGTTAAGGTCAGCCATAATAAAGGCCAGCCCCGGTTAAGGCCAGCCCTGGTTAAGACCAATCCTGGTTAAGGTCAGCCGTAATAAAGGCCAGCCCTGGTTAAGGCAAGCCGTAATAAAGTCCAGCCCTGGTTAAGGTCAGCCGTAACAAAGGCCAGCCCTGATTAAGACCAGCCCTGGTTAAGGTCAGCCCTAATAAAGGCCAGCACTGGTTAAGAACAGCCCTGGTTAACGTCAGCCGTAATAAAGGCCAGCCCTGGTTAAGGCCAGCCCTGGTTAAGGTCAGCCGTAATAAAGGCCAGCCCTGATTAAGACCATCCCTGGTTAAGGTCAGCCGTAATAAAGGCCAGCCCTGTTTAAGAACAGCCCTGGTTAAGATCAGCCGTAATAAAGGCCAGCCCCGGTTAAGACCAGCCCTGGTTAAGACCAGCCCTGGTTAAGGTCAGCCGTAATAAAGGCCAGCCCTGGTTAAGGCCAGCCGTAATAAAGTCCAGCTCTGGTTAAGGTCAGCCGTAACAAAGGCCAGACCTGGTGAAGGTCAGCCCTGGTTATGGTCAGCCCTGGTTAAGGTCAGCCGTAATAAAGGCCAGGCCTGGTTAAGACCAGCCTGGTTAAGGTCAGCCGTAATAAAGGCCAGCCCTGGTTAAGACCAGCCCTGGTTAAGATCATCCGTAATAAAGACCAGCCCTGGTTAAGGTCAGCCCTGGTTAAGACCAGCCCTGGTTAAGGTCAGCCGTAATAAAGGCCATTCCTGGTTAAGACCAGCCCTGGTTAAGGTGAGCCGGAATAAAGGTCAGCCCTGGTTAAGGTCAGCCGTAATAAAGGTCATCCCTGTTAAAGGCCAGCCCTGGTTAAGGTCAGCTGTAATAAAGGCCATTACTGGTTAAGAACAGCCCTGGTTAACGTCAGCCGTGATAAAGGCCAGCCCTGGTTAAGACCAGCCCTGGTTAAGGTCAGCCGTAATAAAGGCCAGCCCTGATTAAGACCAGCCCTGGTAAAGGTCAGCCGTAATAAAGGCCAGCCCTGATTAAGACCAGCCCTGGTTAAGGTCAGCCGTAATAAAGGCCATCCCTTATTAAGACCAGCCCTGGTTAAGGTCAGCCGTAACAAAGGCCAGACCTGGTGAAGGTCAGCCCTGGTTATGGTCAGCCCTGGTTAAGGTCAGCCGTAATAAAGGCCAGGCCTGGTTAAGACCAGCCTGGTTAAGGTCAGCCGTAATAAAGGCCAGCCCTGGTTAAGGCCAGCCCTGGTTAAGGTCATCCGTAATAAAGACCAGCCCTGGTTATGGTCAGCCCTGGTTAAGACCAGCCCTGGTTAAGGTCAGCCGTAATAAAGGCCAGCCCTGGTTAAGACCAGCCCTGGTTAAGGTCAGCCGTAATAAAGGCCAGCCCTGGTTAAGAACAGCCCTGGTTAAGGTCAGCCGCAATAAAGGCCAGCCCCGGTTAAGACCAGCCCTGGTTAAGACCAGCCCTGGTTAAGGTCAGCCATAATAAAGGCCAGCCCTGGTTAAGGACAGCCGTAATAAAGTCCAGCCCTGGTTAAGGTCAGCCGTAAAAAAGGCCAGACCTGGTTAAGGTCAGCCCTGGTTATGGTCAGCTCTGTTTAAGGTCAGCCGTAATAAAGGCCAGCCCTGATTAAGACCAGCCCTGGTTAAGGTCAGCCTTAATAAAGGCCAGCCCTGGTTAAGAACAGTCCTGGTTAATGTCAGCCGTAATAAAGGCAAGCCCCGGTTAAGACCAGCCCTGGTTAAGACCAGCCCTGGTTAAGGTCAGCCGTAATAAAGGCCAGCCCTGGTTAAGGTCAGCCGTAATAAAGTCCAGCCCTGGTTAAGGTCAGCCGTAAAAAAGGCCAGACCTGGTTAAGGTCAGCCCTGGTTATGGTCAGCCCTGTTTAAGGTCAGCCGTAATAAAGGCCAGGCCTGGTTAAGACCAGCCCTGGTTAAGGTCAGCCGTAATAAAGGCCAGCCCTGGTTAAGACCAGCCCTGGTTAAGGTCATCCGTAATAAAGGCCAGCCCTGGTTAAGACCAGCCCTGGTTAAGGTCAGCCGTAATAAAGACCAGCCCTGGTTAAGGTGAGCCGTAATAAAGGTCAGCCCTGGTTAAGGTCAGCCGTAATAAAGGTCATCCCTGTTAAAGGCCAGCCCTGGTTAAGGTCAGCTGTAATAAAGGCCAGCACTGGTTAAGAACAGCCCTGGTTAAGGTCAGCCGTAATAAAGGCCAGCCCAGCTTAAGACCAGCCCTGGTTAAGATCAGCCGTGGTTAAGGTCAGCCCTGGTTATGGTCAGCCCTGTTTAAGGTCAGCCGTAATAAAGGCCAGGCCTGGTTAAGACCAGCCCTGGTTAAGGTCAGCCGTAATAAAGGCCAGCCCTGGTTAAGACCAGCCCTGGTTAAGGTAATCCGTAATAAAGACCAGCCCTGGTTAAGGTCAGCCATAATAAAGGCCAGCCCTGGTTAAGACCAGCCCTGGTTAAGGTCAGCCGTAATAAAGTCCAGCCCTGGTTAAGTTGAGCCGTAATAAAGGTCAGCCCTGGTTAAGGTCAGCCGTAATAAAGGTCATCCCTGTTAAAGGCCAGCCCTGGTTAAGGTCAGCTGTAATAAAGGCCAGCACTGGTTAAGAACAGCCCTGGTTAACGTCAGCCGTAATAAAGGCCAGCCCTGGTTAAGGTCAGCTCGGGTTAAGACCAGCCCTGGATAAGGTCAGCTCGGGTTAAGACCAGCCCTGGATAAAGTCAGCCTTAATAAAGCCCAGCCCTGGTTGAGACCAGCCCTGGTTAAGGTCAGCCGTAATAAAGGCCAGCCCTGGTTAAGACCAGCCCTCGTTAAGGTCAGCCGTAATAAAGACCAGCCCTGGTTAAGGTGAGCCGTAATAAAGGCCAGCCCTAGTTAATGTCAGCCGTAATAAAGGTCATCCCTGGTAAAGGCCAGCCCTGGTTAAGGTCAGCTGTAATAAAGGCCAGCACTGGTTAAGAACAGCCCTGGTTAAGGTCAGCCGTAATAAAGGCCAGCCCAGGTTAAGACCAGCCCTGGTTAAGACCAGCCCTGGTTAAGGTCAGCCGTAATAAAGGCCAGCCCTTGTTAAGACCAGCCCTGGTAAAGGCCAGCCCTGGTTAGTGTCAGCCGTAATAAAGGCCAGCCCTGGTTTATACCAGCCCTGGTTAAGGTCAGCCGTAAAAAAGGCCAGCCATGGATAAGACCTGCCCTGGTTAAGGTCAGCCGAAATAAAGGCCAGCTCTGGTAAAGGCCAGCCCTGGTTAAGGTCAGCCGTAATAAAGGCCAGCCGTAATAAAGGCCAGCCCTGGTTAAGAACAGCCCTGAGAAAGTTCATCCGTAATGAAGACCAGACCTGGTTAAGAACAGCCCTGGTAAAGGTCAGCCGTAATAAAGACCAGCCCTGGTTAAGATCAGCCGTAATAAAGACCAGCACTGGTAAAGGCCAGCACTGGTTAAGGTCAGCCATAATAAATGCCAGCCCTGGTTAAGAACAGCCCTGGTTAAGGTCAGCCGTAATAAAGGCCAGCCCTGGTTAAGACCAGCCCTCGTTAAGGTCAGCCGTAATAAAGGCCAGCCCTGGTTAAGGTCATCCGTAATAAAGACCAGCCCTGGTTAAGGTCAGCCCTGGTTAAGGCCAGCCCTGGCTAAGGTCAGCCGTAATAAAAGATCATCCCTGGTAAAGGCCAGCCCTGGTTAAGGTCAGCTGTAATAAAGGCCAGCACTGGTTAAGAACAGCCCTGGTTAAGGTCAGCCGTAATAAAGGTCAGCCCAGGTTAAGACAAGCCCTGGTTAAGACCAGCCCTGGTTAAGGTCAGCCGTAATAAAGGCCAGCCCTGGTTAAGGCCAGCCGTAATAAAGACCAGCCCTGGTTAAGGTCAGCCGAAACAAAGGCCAGCCCTGGTTAAGGTCAGCCCTGGTTATGGTCAGCCCTGGTAAAGGTCAGCCCTGGTTAAGATCAGCCGTAATAAAGGGCAGCCCTGGTTAAGACCAGCACTGTTTAAGGTCATCCGTAATAAAGGCCAGCCCTGGTTAAGGTCATCCGTAATAAAGTCCAGCCCTGGTTAAGGTCAGCCCTGGTTAAGACCAGCCCTGGTTAAGGTCAGCCATAATAAAGGCCAGCCCTGGTTAAGACCAGCCCTGGTTAAGGTCAGCCGTAATAAAGACCAGACCTGGTTAAGGTGAGCCGTAATAAAGGTCAGCCCTGGTTAAGGTAAGCCGTAATAAAGGTCAGCCCTGGTAAAGGCAAGCCCTGGTTAAGGTCAGCTGTAATAAAGGCCAGCACTGGTTAAGAACAGCCCTGGTTAAGGTCAGCCGTAATAAAGGCCAGCCCTGGTTAAGGCCAGCCGTAATAAAGACCAGCCCTGGTTAAGGTCAGCCATAACAAAGGCCAGCCCTGGTTAAGGTCAGCCCTGGTTGAGGTCAGCCCTGGTAAAGGCCAGCCCTGGTTAAGGTCAGCCGTAATAAAGGCCAGCCCTTGTTAAGACCAGCCCTGGTAAAGGCCAGCCCTGGTTAATGTCAGCCGTAATAAAGGCCAGCCGTGGTTAAGACCAGCCCTGGTAAAGGCCAGCCCTGGTTTATACCAGCCCTGGTTAAGGTCAGCCGTAAAAAAGGCCAGCCATGGATAAGACCTGCCCTGGTTAAGGTCAGCCGAAATAAAGGCCAGCTCTGGTAAAGGCCAGCCCTGGTTAAGGTCAGCCGTAATAAAGGCCAGCCGTAATAAAGGCCAGCCCTGGTTAAGAACAGCCCTGAGAAAGTTCATCCGTAATGAAGACCAGACCTGGTTAAGAACAGCCCTGGTAAAGGTCAGCCGTAATAAAGACCAGCCCTGGTTAAGGTCAGCCGTAATAAAGGCCAGCCCTGGTTAAGGTCAGCACTGGTTAAGGTCAGCCATAATAAATGCCAGCCCTGGTTAAGAACAGCCCTGGTAAAGGTCAGCCGTAATAAAGACCAGCCTTGGTTAAGACCAGCCCTGGTAAAGGCCAGCACTGGTTAAGGTCAGCCGTAATAAATGCCAGCCCTGGTTAAGACCAGCCCTAATAAAGGCCAGCCCTGGTTAAGGTCAGCCGTAATAAAGGCCAGGCCTTGTTAAGACCAGCACTGTTTAAGACCAGCCCTGGTTAAGACCAGCCCCGGTTAAGGTCAGCCGTAATAAAGGCCGGCCCTGGTTAAGACCAGCCCTGGTTAAGGTCAGCCATAATAAAGGCCAGCCCTGGTTAAGACCAGCCCTGGTTAAGGTCAGCCGTAATAAAGACCAGCCCTGGTTAAGGTGAGCCGTAATAAAGGTCAGCCCTGGTTAAGGTCAGCCGTAATAAAGGTCAGCCCTGGTAAAGGCCAGCCCTGGTTAAGGTCAGCTGTAATAAAGGCCAGCACTGGTTAAGAACAGCCCTGGTTAAATTCAGCCGTAATAAAGTCCAGCCCTTGTTAAGGCCAGCCGTAATAAAGACCAGCCCTGGTTGAGACCAGCCCTGGTAAAGGCCAGCCCTGGTTAAGGTCAGCCGTAATAAAGGCCAGCCCTTGTTAAGACCAGCCCTGGTAAAGGCCAGCCCTGGTTAAGGTCAGCCGTAATAAAGGCCAGCCCTTGTTAAGACCAGCCCTGGTAAAGGCCAGCCCTGGTTAGTGTCAGCCGTAATAAAGGCCAGCCCTGGTAAAGGCCAGCCCTGGTTTATACCAGCCCTGGTTAAGGTCAGCCGTAAAAAAGGCCAGCCATGGATAAGACCTGCCCTGGTTAAGGTCAGCCGAAATAAAGGCCAGCTCTGGTAAAGGCCAGCCCTGGTTAAGGTCAGCCGTAATAAAGGCCAGCCGTAATAAAGGCCAGCCCTGGTTAAGAACAGCCCTGAGAAAGTTCATCCGTAATGAAGACCAGACCTGGTTAAGAACAGCCCTGGTAAAGGTCAGCCGTAATAAAGACCAGCCCTGGTTAAGATCAGCCGTAATAAAGACCAGCCCTGGTTAAGGTCAGCACTGGTAAAGGCCAGCACTGGTTAAGGTCAGCCATAATAAATGCCAGCCCTGGTTAAGAACAGCCCTGGTAAAGGTCAGCCGTAATAAAGACCAGCCTTGGTTAAGACCAGCCCTTGTAAAGGCCAGCACTGGTTAAGGTCAGCCGTAATAAATGCCAGCCCTGGTTAAGACCAGCCCTAATAAAGGCCAGCCCTGGTTAAGGTCAGCCGTAATAAAGGCCAGGCCTTGTTAAGACCAGCACTGTTTAAGACCAGCCCTGGTTAAGACCAGCCCCGGTTAAGGTCAGCCGTAATAAAGGCCGGCCCTGGTTAAGACCAGCCCTGGTTAAGGTCAGCCATAATAAAGGCCAGCCCTGGTTAAGACCAGCCCTGGTTAAGGTCAGCCGTAATAAAGACCAGCCCTGGTTAAGGTGAGCCGTAATAAAGGTCAGCCCTGGTTAAGGTCAGCCGTAATAAAGGTCAGCCCTGGTAAAGGCCAGCCCTGGTTAAGGTCAGCTGTAATAAAGGCCAGCACTGGTTAAGAACAGCCCTGGTTAAATTCAGCCGTAATAAAGTCCAGCCCTTGTTAAGGCCAGCCGTAATAAAGACCAGCCCTGGTTGAGACCAGCCCTGGTAAAGGCCAGCCCTGGTTAAGGTCAGCCGTAATAAAGGCCAGCCCTTGTTAAGACCAGCCCTGGTAAAGGCCAGCCCTGGTTAAGGTCAGCCGTAATAAAGGCCAGCCCTTGTTAAGACCAGCCCTGGTAAAGGCCAGCCCTGGTTAGTGTCAGCCGTAATAAAGGCCAGCCCTGGTAAAGGCCAGCCCTGGTTTATACCAGCCCTGGTTAAGGTCAGCCGTAAAAAAGGCCAGCCATGGATAAGACCTGCCCTGGTTAAGGTCAGCCGAAATAAAGGCCAGCTCTGGTAAAGGCCAGCCCTGGTTAAGGTCAGCCGTAATAAAGGCCAGCCGTAATAAAGGCCAGCCCTGGTTAAGAACAGCCCTGAGAAAGTTCATCCGTAATGAAGACCAGACCTGGTTAAGAACAGCCCTGGTAAAGGTCAGCCGTAATAAAGACCAGCCCTGGTTAAGATCAGCCGTAATAAAGACCAGCCCTGGTTAAGGTCAGCACTGGTAAAGGCCAGCACTGGTTAAGGTCAGCCATAATAAATGCCAGCCCTGGTTAAGAACAGCCCTGGTAAAGGTCAGCCGTAATAAAGACCAGCCTTGGTTAAGACCAGCCCTGGTAAAGGCCAGCACTGGTTAAGGTCAGCCGTAATAAATGCCAGCCCTGGTTAAGACCAGCCCTGATAAAGGCCAGCCCTGGTTAAGACCAGCCCTGATAAAGGCCAGCCCTGGTTAAGGTCAGCCGTAATAAAGGTCAGCCCTGGTTAAGGTCAGCCGTAATAAAGGTCAGCCCTGGTTAAGGTCAGCCGTAATAAAGGTCAGCCCTGGTAAAGGCCAGCCCTGGTTAAGGTCAACTGTAATAAAGGCCGGCCCTGGTTAAGACCAGCCCTGATAAAGGCCAGCCCTGTTAAAGGTCAGCCCTGGTTAAGGTGAGCCGTAATAAAGGTCAGCCCTGGTTAAGGTCAGCCGTAATAAAGGTCAGCCCTGGTAAAGGCCAGCCCTGGTTAAGGTCAGCTGTAATAAAGGCCAGCACTGGTTAAGAACAGCCCTGGTTAAATTCAGCCGTAATAAAGGCCAGCCCTTGTTAAGGCCAGCCGTAATAAAGACCAGCCCTGGTTGAGACCAGCCCTTGTAAAGGCCAGCCCTGGTTAAGGTCAGCCGTAATAAAGGCCAGCCCTTGTTAAGACCAGCCCTGGTAAAGGCCAGCCCTGGTTAAGGTCAGCCGTAATAAAGGCCAGCCCTTGTTAAGACCAGCCCTGGTAAAGGCCAGCCCTGGTTATTGTCAGCCGTAATAAAGGCCAGCCCTGGTAAAGGCCAGCCCTGGTTTATACCAGCCCTGGTTAAGGTCAGCCGTAAAAAAGGCCAGCCATGGTTAAGACCTGCCCTGGTTAACGTCAGCCGTAATAAAGGCCAGCCCTGGTTAAGACCAGCCCTGGTTAAGTTCAGCCGTAATAAAGGCCAGCCCTGGTTAAGAACAGCCCTGGTTAAGGTCAGCCGTAATAAAGGCAAGCCCGGTTAAGACCAGCCCTGGTTAAGACCAGCCCTGGTTAAGGTCAGCCATAATAAAGGCCAGCCCTGGTTAAGGCCAGCCGTAATAAAGTCCAGCCCTGTTTAAGGTCAGCCGTAATAAAGGCCAGGCCTTGTTAAGACCAGCACTGTTTAAGACCAGCCCTGGTTAAGACCAGCCCCGGTTAAGGTCAGCCGTAATAAAGGCCGGCCCTGGTTAAGACCAGCCCTGGTTAAGGTCAGCCATAATAAAGGCCAGCCCTGGTTAAGACCAGCCCTGGTTAAGGTCAGCCGTAATAAAGACCAGCCCTGGTTAAGGTGAGCCGTAATAAAGGTCAGCCCTGGTTAAGGTCAGCCGTAATAAAGGTCAGCCCTGGTAAAGGCCAGCCCTGGTTAAGGTCAGCTGTAATAAAGGCCAGCACTGGTTAAGAACAGCCCTGGTTAAATTCAGCCGTAATAAAGGCCAGCCCTTGTTAAGGCCAGCCGTAATAAAGACCAGCCCTGGTTGAGACCGGCCCTGGTAAAGGCCAGCCCTGGTTAAGGTCAGCCGTAATAAAGGCCAGCCCTTGTTAAGACCTGCCCTGGTAAAGGCCAGCCCTGGTTAAGGTCAGCCGTAATAAAGGCCAGCCCTTGTTAAGACCAGCCCTGGTAAAGGCCAGCCCTGGTTAGTGTCAGCCGTAATAAAGGCCAGCCCTGGTAAAGGCCAGCCCTGGTTTATACCAGCCCTGGTTAAGGTCAGCCGTAAAAAAGGCCAGCCATGGATAAGACCTGCCCTGGTTAAGGTCAGCCGAAATAAAGGCCAGCTCTGGTAAAGGCCAGCCCTGGTTAAGGTCAGCCGTAATAAAGGCCAGCCGTAATAAATGCCAGCCCTGGTTAAGAACAGCCCTGAGAAAGTTCATCCGTAATGAAGACCAGACCTGGTTAAGAACAGCCCTGGTAAAGGTCAGCCGTAATAAAGACCAGCCCTGGTTAAGGTCAGCCGTAATAAAGACCAGCCCTGGTTAAGGTCAGCACTGGTAAAGGCCAGCACTGGTTAAGGTCAGCCATAATAAATGCCAGCCCTGGTTAAGAACAGCCCTGGTAAAGGTCAGCCGTAATAAAGACCAGCCTTGGTTAAGACCAGCCCTGGTAAAGGCCAGCACTGGTTAAGGTCAGCCGTAATAAATGCCAGCCCTGGTTAAGACCAGCCCTGATAAAGGCCAGCCCTGGTTAAGACCAGCCCTGATAAAGGCCAGCCCTGGTTAAGGTCAGCCGTAATAAAGGTCAGCCCTGGTTAAGGTCAGCCGTAATAAAGGTCAGCCCTGGTTAAGGTCAGCCGTAATAAAGGTCAGCCCTGGTGAAGGCCAGCCCTGGTTAAGGTCAACTGTAATAAAGGCCGGCCCTGGTTAAGACCAGCCCTGATAAAGGCCAGCCCTGATAAAGGTCAGCCCTGGTTAAGGTGAGCCGTAATAAAGGTCAGCCCTGGTTAAGGTCAGCCGTAATAAAGGTCAGCCCTGGTAAAGGCCAGCCCTGGTTAAGGTCAGCTGTAATAAAGGCCAGCACTGGTTAAGAACAGCCCTGGTTAAATTCAGCCGTAATAAAGGCCAGCCCTTGTTAAGGCCAGCCGTAATAAAGACCAGCACTGGTTGAGACCAGCCCTGGTAAAGGCCAGCCCTGGTTAAGGTCAGCCGTAATAAAGGCCAGCCCTTGTTAAGACCAGCCCTGGTAAAGGCCAGCCCTGGTTAAGGTCAGCCGTAATAAAGGCCAGCCCTTGTTAAGACCAGCCCTGGTAAAGGCCAGCCCTGGTTATTGTCAGCCGTAATAAAGGCCAGCCCTGGTAAAGGCCAGCCCTGGTTTATACCAGCCCTGGTTAAGGTCAGCCGTAAAAAAGGCCAGCCATGGTTAAGACCTGCCCTGGTTAACGTCAGCCGTAATAAAGGCCAGCCCTGGTTAAGACCAGCCCTGGTTAAGTTCAGCCGTAATAAAGGCCAGCCCTGGTTAAGAACAGCCCTGGTTAAGGTCAGCCGTAATAAAGGCAAGCCCGGTTAAGACCAGCCCTGGTTAAGACCAGCCCTGGTTAAGGTCAGCCATAATAAAGGCCAGCCCTGGTTAAGGCCAGCCGTAATAAAGTCCAGCCCTGTTTAAGGTCAGCCGTAATAAAGGCCAGGCCTTGTTAAGACCAGCACTGTTTAAGACCAGCCCTGGTTAAGACCAGCCCCGGTTAAGGTCAGCCGTAATAAAGGCCGGCCCTGGTTAAGACCAGCCCTGGTTAAGGTCAGCCATAATAAAGGCCAGCCCTGGTCAAGACCAGCCCTGGTTAAGGTCAGCCGTAATAAAGACCAGCCCTGGTTAAGGTCAGCTGTAAGAAAGGCCAGCACTGGTTAAGAACAGCCCTGGTTAAATTCAGCCGTAATAAAGGCCAGCCCTTGTTAAGGCCAGCCGTAATAAAGACCAGCCCTGGTTGAGACCAGCCCTGGTAAAGGCCAGCCCTGGTTAAGGTCAGCCGTAATAAAGGCCAGCCCTTGATAAGACCAGCCCTGGTAAAGGCCAGCCCTGGTTAAGGTCAGCCGTAATAAAGGCCAGCCCTTGTTAAGACCAGCCCTGGTAAAGGCCAGCCCTGGTTATTGTCAGCCGTAATAAAGGCCAGCCCTGGTAAAGGCCAGCCCTGGTTTATACCAGCCCTGGTTAAGGTCAGCCGTAAAAAAGGCCAGCCATGGTTAAGACCTGCCCTGGTTAACGTCAGCCGTAATAAAGGCCAGCCCTGGTTAAGACCAGCCCTGGTTAAGTTCAGCCGTAATAAAGGCCAGCCCTGGTTAAGAACAGCCCTGGTTAAGGTCAGCCGTAATAAAGGCAAGCCCGGTTAAGACCAGCCCTGGTTAAGACCAGCCCTGGTTAAGGTCAGCCATAATAAAGGCCAGCCCTGGTTAAGGCCAGCCGTAATAAAGTCCAGCCCTGTTTAAGGTCAGCCGTAAAAAAGGCCAGACCTGGTTAAGGTCAGCCCTGGTTATGGTCAGCCCTGTTTAAGGTCAGCCGTAATAAAGGCCAGCCCTGATTATGACCAGCCCTGGTTAAGGTCAGCCGTAATAAAGGCCAGCCCTGGTTAAGAACAGTCCTTGTTAAGGTCAGCCGTAATAAAGGCCAGCCCCGGTTAAGACCAGCCCTGGTTAAGACCAGCCCTGGTTAAGGTCAGCCGTAAAAAAGGCCAGCCCTGGTTAAGGCCAGCCGTAATAAAGTCCAGCCCTGGTTAAGGTCAGCCGTAAAAAAGGCCAGACCTGGTTAAGGTCAGCCATGGTTATGGTCAGCCCTGTTTAAGGTCAGCCGTAATAAAGGCCAGGCCTGGTTAAGACCAGCCCTGGTTAAGGTCAGCCGTAATAAAGGCCAGCCCTGGTTAAGACCAGCCCTGGTTAAGGTCATCCGTAATAAAGGCCAGCCCTGGTTAAGACCAGCCCTGGTTAAGGTCAGCCGTAATAAAGACCAGCCCTGGTTAAGGTGAGCCGTAATAAAGGTCAGCCCTGGTTAAGGTCAGCCGTAATAAAGGTCATCCCTGTTAAAGGCCAGCCCTGGTTAAGGTCAGCTGTAATAAAGGCCAGCACTGGTTAAGAACAGCCCTGGTTAAGGTCAGCCGTAATAAAGGCCAGCCCAGGTTAAGACCAGCCCTGGTTAAGACCAGCCCTGGTTAAGGTCAGCCCTGGTTATGGTCAGCAATGTTTAAGGTCAGCCGTAATAAAGGCCAGGCCTGGTTAAGACCAGCCCTGGTTAAGGTCAGCCGTAATAAAGGCCAGCCCTGGTTAAGACCAGCCCTGGTTAAGGTCATCCGTAATAAAGACCAGCCCTGGTTAAGGTCAGCCGTAATAAAGACCAGCCCTGGTTAAGGTCAGCCATAATAAAGGCCAGCCCTGGTTAAGACCAGCCCTGGTTAAGGTCAGCCGTAATAAAGGCCAGCCCTGGTTAATGTCAGCCGTAATAAAGGTCATCCCTGGTTAAGGTCAGCTGTAATAAAGACCAGCACTGGTTAAGAACAGCCCTGGTGAAGGTCAGCCGTAATAAAGGCCAGCCCAGGTTAAGACCAGTCCTGGTTAAGACCAGCCCTGGTTAAGGTCAGCCGTAATAAAGGCCAGCCCTGGTTAAGGTCATCCGTAATAAAGACCAGCCCTGGTTAAGGTCAGCCCTGGTTAAGGCCAGCCCTGGCTAAGGTCAGCCGTAATAAAAGGTCATCCCTGGTAAAGGCCAGCCCTTGTTAAGGTCAGCTGTAATAAAGGCCAGCACTGGTTAAGAACAGCCCTGGTTAAGGTCAGCCGTAATAAAGGCCAGCCCAGGTTAAGACCAGCCCTGGTTAAGACCAGCCCTGGTTAAGGTCAGCCGTAATAAAGGCCAGCCCTGGTTAAGGCCAGCCGTAATAAAGACCAGCCCTGGTTAAGGTCAGCCGTAACAAAGGCCAGCCCTGGTTAAGGTCAGCCCTAGTTATGGTCAGCCCTGGTTAAGGTCAGCCCTGGTTAAGATCAGCCGTAATAAAGGCCAGCCCTGGTTAAGACCTGCCCTGGTTAAGGTCAGCCGTAATAAAGGCCAGCCCTGGTTAAGGTCATCCGTAATAAAGACCAGCCCTGGTTAAGGTCAGCCCTGGTTAAGACCAGCCCTGGTTAAGGTCAGCCATAATAAAGGCCAGCCCTGCTTAAGACCAGCCCTGGTTAAGGTCAGCCGTAATAAAGACCAGACCTGGTTAAGGTGAGCCGTAATAAAGGTCAGCCCTGGTTAAGGTAAGCCGTAATAAAGGTCAGCCCTGGTAAAGGCAAGCCCTGGTTAAGGTCAGCTGTAATAAAGGCCAGCACTGGTTAAGAACAGCCCTGGTTAAGGTCAGCCGTAATAAAGGCCATTCCTGGTTAAGGCCAGCCGTAATAAAGACCAGCCCTGGTTAAGGTCAGCCATAACAAAGGCCAGCCCTGGTTAAGGTCAGCCCTGGTTAAGGTCAGCCCTGGTAAAGGCCAGCCCTGGTTAAGGTCAGCCGTAATAAAGGCCAGCCCTTGTTAAGACCAGCCCTGGTAAAGGCCAGCCCTGGTTAATGTCAGCCGTAATAAAGGCCAGCCGTGGTTAAGACCAGCCCTGGTAAAGGCCAGCCCTGGTTTATACCAGCCCTGGTTAAGGTCAGCCGTAAAAAAGGCCAGCCATGGATAAGACCTGCCCTGGTTAAGGTCAGCCGAAATAAAGGCCAGCTCTGGTAAAGGCCAGCCCTGGTTAAGGTCAGCCGTAATAAAGGCCAGCCGTAATAAAGGCCAGCCCTGGTTAAGAACAGCCCTGAGAAAGTTCATCCGTAATGAAGACCAGACCTGGTTAAGAACAGCCCTGGTAAAGGTCAGCCGTAATAAAGACCAGCCCTGGTTAAGGTCAGCCGTAATAAAGACCAGCCCTGGTTAAGGTCAGCACTGGTAAAGGCCAGCACTGGTTAAGGTCAGCCATAATAAATGCCGGCCCTGGTTAAGAACAGCCCTGGTAAAGGTCAGCCGTAATAAAGACCAGCCCTGGTTAAGAACAGCCCTGGTAAAGGCCAGCACTGGTTAAGGTCAGCCGTAATAAATGCCAGGCCTGGTTAAGACCAGCCCTGATAAAGGCCAGCCCTGGTTAAGGTCAGCCATAATAAAGGCCAGCCCTGGTTAAGACCAGCCCTGGTTAAGGTCAGCCGTAATAAAGACCAGACCTGGTTAAGGTGAGCCGTAATAAAGGTCAGCCCTGGTTAAGGTCAGCCGTAATAAAGGCCAGCACTGGTTAAGGCCAGCCGTAAAAAAGACCAGCACTGGTTAAGGCCAGCCATAACAAAGCCCAGCCCTGGTTAAGGTCACCCCTGGATAAGGTCAGCACTGTTAAAGGCCAGCACTGGTTAAGGTCAGCCGTAATAAAGGCCAGTCCTGGTTAAGACCAGCCTTGGTTAAGGTCAGCCGTAATAAAGACCAGCCCTGGTTAAGACCAGCCTTGGTTAAGGTCAGCCGTAATAAAGGCCTGCCCTGGTTAAGACCAGCCCTGGTAAAGGCCAGCCCTGGTTAATGTCAGCCGTAATAAAGACCAGCCCTGGTTAAGACCAGCCCTGGTTAAGGTCAGCCTTAATAAAGGCCAGCCCTGGTTAAGACCATTCCTGGTTAAGGTCAGCCGTAATAAAGGCCAGCCCTGGTTAAGTCCAGCCCTGGTTAAGGTCAGCCGTAATAAAGACCAGCCCTGGTTAAGGTCAGCCATAATAAAGGCCATCCCTGGTTTAAGACCAGCCCTGGTAAAGTCAGCCGTAATAAAGGCCAGCCCTGGTTAAGACCAGCCCTGGTTAAGGTCAGCCGTAATAAAGGCCAGCCCTGGTTTAAGACCAGCCCGGGTTAAGGTCAGCCGTAATAAAGGCCAGCCCTGGTTAAGACCAGCCCTGGTAAAGGCCAGCCCTGGTTAAGGTCAGCCGTAATAAAGACCAGCCCTGGTTAAGACCAGCCCTGGTTAAGACCAGCCCTGGTTAAGGTCAGCCTTAATAAAGGCCAGCCCTGGTTAAGACCATTCCTGGTTAAGGTCAGCCGTAATAAAGGCCAGCCCTGGTTAAGTCCAGCCCTGGTTAAGGTCAGCCGTAATAAAGACCAGCCCTGGTTGAGGTCAGCCATAATAAAGGCCATCCCTGGTTTAAGACCAGCCCTGGTAAAGTCAGCCGTAATAAAGGCCAGCCCTGGTTAAGACCAGCCCTGGTTAAGGTCAGCCGTAATAAAGGCCAGCCCTGGTTTAAGACCAGCCCTGGTAAAGTCAGCCGTAATAAAGGCCAGCCCTGGTTAAGACCAGCCCTGGTTAAGGTCAGCCGTAATAAAGGCCAGCACTGTTTAAGACCAGCCCTGGTTAAGACCAGCCGTAATGAAGGCCATGTCACATTCTGACCTTAGTTCCTTTTTTATGTCTTTGTGTTAGTTTGGTCATGGCGTGAGTTGGGGTGGGTAGTTTGTTATTTTTTCTATTTTGTATTTCTGTGTTTGGCCTGGTATGGTTCTCAATCAAAGGCAGCTGTCGATCGTTGTCTCTGATTTAGAATCATACTTAGGAAGCCTGTTTTCCCCATTTTGGTTGTGGGTGGTTGTTTTCTGTGTCTGTGTCTTTCACACAGAACTGTTTCGTTTTCAGTTTGTGTAGTGTTCAATTTTGATTAAAAATATGATGAACACTTACCACGCTGCGCATTGGTCCGATCCTTCCTACTCCTCCTCAGAAGAGGAGGACGAAAACCGTTACAGGCCAGCCATAGTTAGAAAGTTCTTCTGTAGTGTGCGTAGTGGTGAACGTAGAGCCCAACCCCATCATCATCAAACCTGGCCCTCTAAACTTTAGTTAGCTGCCAAACCAAACTCCAACCCTGGGGAACCTTTCTGTTTCAATCACCCTGCTCTCTCATGCCCAGTCACGCTTGTCGAGCCTCAGCTCTGGGACCGTCTGGACCACATCAGCACTGCACTGGAAATATTTTGACAAAGAGATGGGGGCCATTTGTGATGTCATGGGTCTAAGTATTGTAGGTCCACAACTGGCAGGCCAACTACAGAAAGGTTACGGGTCCACAACTCAACACTGTTGTACCTACCATCTAGCAATATGGACTGACTCACAGTGTTGAACACAGTTATACCTACCATCTAGCAATATGGACTGACTCACAGTGTGGGACACAGTTATACCTACCATCTAGCAATATGGACTGACTCACAGTGTGGAACAGTGTTGTACCTACCATCTAGCAATATGGACTGACTCACAGTGTGGAACAGTGTTGTACCTACCATCTAGCAATATGGACTGACTCACAGTGTGGAACACAGTTATACCTACCATCTAGCAATATGGACTGACTCACAGTGTGGAACAGTGTTGTACCTACCATCTAGCAATATGGACTGACTCACAGTGTGGAACAGTGTTGTACCTACCATCTAGCAATATGGACTGACTCACAGTGTTGAACACAGTTATACCTACCATCTAGCAATATGGACTGACTCACAGTGTGCTACCATCTAGCTGATGTGTTAACGTTTCTCTTGTCGGAGCTACGGCTCTACGTTTCTACCTGCCGATGTCTCTACAGAGCAACAGACTGTGTGTCCTGCAGACAGGCCCAGAGAGACAGGCTGTGTGTCCTGCAGACAGGCCCAGAGAGACAGACTGTGTGATGTTTGTTGTGGTTTATATGTGTGCTTAAAGCTGATGTTAGTAACCAGGACCAATGGACCAGGAAACGAAAGGTTGCTGGTTCCAATCCCAGAGCCGACGAGGTCAATAATCTGCCGATATGCCCTTGAGAAAGGCCCTTAACTCCAATTGAAACTATGTGGCTCTGCTGAAATGACGTAAATCAGCTGTTATTCAACAGAACTGGAGCTCTGTGTTTGTCTCTGGCATTACAACACACAATAATATCATACTAGAAATATATATAATAAGATTACAGCATCCATGTATTATTCAATAGGACACAGAGCCAGGGAACTGACTCACAGTATTGAACACTGTCTGGGGAGACAGGAATCCTAGTGGTTATAAAGGACTGTCTGGGGAGACAGGAAACCTAGTGGTTATAGAGGACTGACGGGGGAGACAGGTAACCTAGTGGTTATAGAGAACTGACTGGGGAGACAGGTAACCTAGTGGTTATAGAGGACTGTCTGGGGAGACAGGTAACCTACTGGTTATAGAGGACTGAGTGGGGAGACAGGTAACCTAGTGGTTATAGAGGACTGTCTGGGGAGACAGGAATATTAGTGGTTATAGAGGACTGTCTGGGGAGACAGGTAACCTAGTGGTTATAGAGGACTGACTGGGGAGACAGGTAACCTAGTTGTTATAGAGGACAGACTGGGGAGACCGGTAACCTAGTGGTTATAGAGGACTGACTGGGGAGACAGGTAACCTAGTTGTTATAGAGGACAGACTGGGGAGACCGGTAACCTAGTGGTTGTAGAGGACTGACTGGGGAGACAGGTAACCTAGTGGATATAGAGGACTGTTTGGGGAGACAGGTAACCTAGTGGTTATGGAGGACTGGGGAGACAGGTAACCTAGTGGATATAGAGGACTGTTTGGGGAGACAGGTAACCTAGTGGTTATATAGGACTGGGGAGACAGGTAACCTAGTGAATATAGAGGACTGTTTGGGGAGACAGGTAACCTAGTGGTTATGGAGGACTGGGGAGACAGGTAACCTAGTGGATATAGAGGACTGTTTGGGGAGACAGGTAACCTAGTGGATATGGAGGACTGACTGGGGAGACAGGTAACCTAGTGGATATGGAGGACTGACTGGGGAGACAGGTAACCTAGTGGTTATAGAGGACTGACTGGGGAGACAGGTAACCTAGTGGTTATAGAGGACTGACTGGGGAGGCAAGTAGATGTGTAATATGTGTGTCTATTAGAACGATAAAGTGATGTGTACAACAGCTGTCGATTGTTCTATTTTTAATTATTATGGATCCCCATTAGTTCCTGCCAAGGCAGCAGCTACTCTTCCTGGGGTTTTGTTATGGATCCCCATTGGTTCCTGCCAAGGCAGCAGCTACTCTTCCTGGGGTTTTGTTATGGATCCCCATTAGTTCCTGCCAAGGCAGCATCTAATCTTCCTGGGGTTTATTATGGATCGCCATTAGTTCCTGCCAAGGCAGCAGCTACTCTTCCTGGGTTTTATTATGGATTGCCATTAGTTCCGGTCAAGGCAGCAGCTACTCTTCCTGGGGTTTGTTTTGGATCGCCATTAGTTCCTGTCAAGGCAGCAGCTACTCTTCCTGGGGTTTATTATGGATCGCTATTAGTTCCTGTCAAGGCAGCAGCTACTCTTCCTTGGGTTTATTATGGATCGCAATTAGTTCCTGTCAAGGACGCAGCTACTCTTCTTGGGGTTTATTATGGATCACCATTAGCTCCTGCCAAGGCAGCAGCTACTCTTCCTGGGGTTTATTATGGATCGCCATTAGTTCCTGCCAAGGCAGCAGCTACTCTTCCTGGGTTTTATTATGGATTGCCATTAGTTCCTGTCAAGGCAGCATCTACTCTTCCTGGGGTTTATTATGGATCCCCATTAGTTCCTATCAAGGCAGCAGCTACTCTTCCTGGGGTTTATTATGGATCCCCATTAGTTCCTGTCAAGGCAGCATCTACTCTTCCTGTGGTTTATTATGGATCTCCATTAGTTCCTGCCAAGGCAGCAGCTATTCTTCCTGGGGTCCAAAGACATTAAGGCACATACATTAACATATAAAACAAAGATAAAACAGTACATCATGTAATATTATTACCCCACTACATATCTACAATACAAAATGTATAATACCACCATACCACAATATTATAATGTACGTGTGTGTAGATTGTGTGTGCTAGTGTGTGTGTGTGTGTGTGTATGCGTGTGTCTGTACCTGTGTGTGTGTGTTTTTCTTTACAGTCCCTGCTTTTTTGTATGTGATTTTTTTAAATCTGATTCTACTGCTTGCATCAGTTACCTAATGTTGAATAGAGTTCCATGTAGTCATGGCTCTATGAAGTACTGTGCTCCTCCCATAGTCTGTTCTGGACTTGGGGACTGGGAAAATACTTCTGCTGGCATGTGGGGTATGCATGGATGTCTGAGCTGTATGCTAGTAGTTTAAACAGACAGATCGGTACATTCAGCTTGTCAATACTTCTTACAAAACAATCAATCAAATGTATTCATAAAGCTCTTTTTTAAATCAGCCGATGACACAAAGTGCTATACAGAAACCCAGCCTAAATATCTTAACAGCAAGCAATGCTGATGTAGAAGCATTTGGAAAAACTCCCTAGAAAGGCAGGAATCTTGGAAGAAACCTAGAGAGGAACCAGGCTCTGAGGGGTGGCCAGTCCTCTTCTGGCTGTACCGGGTGGAGATTATAACAGTACATGGCCAAGATATTCAAACGTTCATAGATGACCAGCAGGGTCAAATAATAATAATCACAGTGATTGTAGAGGGTGCAACAGGAGTAAATGTCAGTTGGCTTTTCATAGCCGATCATTCAGAGTTAGAGACAGCAGGTGAGATAGAGAGAGTCAAAAACAGCAGGTCCGGGACAAGTTAGCACGTCCGGTGAACAGGTCAGGGTTCCATACCCGCAGTCTGAACAGTTGAAACTGGTGCAGCAGCATAACCAGGTGGACTGGGGACAGCAAGGAGTTATCAGGCCAGGTAATCCTGAGGCATGGTCCTAGGGCTCAGGTCCTCCGGGACCTGCGTCTTGTGACCGTAGCATACGAGTAGGTATGTACGGCAGGACCAAATCAGAGAGATAGATAGGAGCAAGCCCATGTAATGCTTTGTAAGTTAGCAGTAAAACCTTGAAATCAGCCCTAGCCTTAATAACAGGAAGCCAGCGTAGATTTGTCCCAAATGCAACGCTTTTAGGTTTTGATGATTTGATTAATGATTTGTTCCATGAAATATTAACTTTCTAACTTATTCCCATTCTGAAACTAACTGCAGCTCTTTGTTAAACTGTCATTACAGTTGCTGTCATTTCAGTTTCTGTGGTAGCTGACGTGTATAGTGTTGAGTCATCCGCATACATAGACACACTGGCTTTACTCAAAAAAAAGTAAGGGGCCTAGAAAGCTGCCCTGGGGAATTCCTGATTCTACCTGGATTATGTCGGAGAGGCTTCCATGATTGAAATATAGGTATAAAGTGACGTGTTCAACCACTGTGTGTTTATCAGAGGGTTAAAGTGGAAGTCAGATTCCTCTTTGACCTTGTGTACAATTGGACATCACCTAGAATCTTTTTTTCTGAGGCTTTTTTTCACACCCCACCTGAGGCGGATAGCGTGACAGTTCTGTCACCTCAGCACCTGGTCGCATGCAAGTGTTAATGTCCCCACCTCAGCTGATCTACTGACCCGAAAGGGTGTTTGTGTGTGTCACCTGTCACTCAGTAAAAGCACACCAATCATTCCTGCATTCTAAAATAACCCCCTCTTCCTCGCCTCCCCTCTCCTCTTCCTCGCCTCCCCCTATTCTCCTTCTCCTCTCCTCTTAATTCAATTTCAATTCAATTCAAGGGGCTTTATTGGCATGGGAAACATATGTTTACATTGCTAAAGCAAGTGATCTAGATAATAAACAAAAGTGAAATAAACAATAAAAATGAACCGTAAACATTCCAAAAGAATAAAGACATTTCAAATGTCATATTATGTGCAAATAGTTAAAGTACAAAAGGGAAAATAAATAAACATAAATATGGGTTGTATTAACAATGGTGTTTGTTCTTCACTGGTTGCCTTTCTTGTGGCAATAGGTCACCAATCTTGCTGCTGCGATGGCACACTGTGGTATTTCACCCAGTAGATATGGGAGTTTATCAACATTGGTCATACATTGGGCAGGAGGTTAGGAAGTGCAGCTCAGTTTCCACATTTAGTGGGCAGTGTGCACATAGCCTGTCTTCTCTTGAGAGCCAGGTCTGCCTACGGTGGCCTTTCTCAATAGCAAGGCTATGCTCACTGAGTCTGTACATAGTCAAAGCTTTCCTTAAATTTGGGTCAGTCACCAGGTATTGTGCCACTGTGTACTCTCTGTTTAGGGCCAAATAGCATTCTAGTTTGTTCTGTTTTTTTTTTATTCTTTCCAATGTGTCAAGTAATTATATTTTTGTTTTATCATGATTTGGTTGGGTCTAATTGTGTTGCTGTCCTGGGGCTCTGTGGGGTCTGTTTGTGTTTGGAAACAGAGCCCCAGAACCAGCTTGCTTAGGGGACTCTTCAGGTTCATCTCTCTGTAGGTGATGGCTCTGTGGGGTGTGTCCATGAACAGAGCCCCAGGACCAGCTTGCTTAGGGGACTCTTCTCCAGGTTCATCTCTCTGTAAGTAATGGCTTTGTAATGGGAGGTTTGGAAATGACTTCCTTTTAGGTGGTTGTAGAATTTTGATAATTAGCGGGTATCGGACAAATTCTGCCCTGCATGCAAACATTAATTGGTGTTTTACATTGTACATGGAGGATATTTTTGCAGAATTCTGCATGCGCAATCTCAATTTGGTGTTTGTCCCATTTTGTGAATTCTTGGTTGGTGAGCGGACCCCAGACCTCACAACCATAAAGGGCAATGGGTTCTATAACTGATTCAAGTATTTTTAGCCAGATCCTAATTGGTATGTCAAATGTTATGTTCCTTTTGATGTCTCTACCTCTCCTCCCCCTATTCTGCCTCTCCTCCCCCTACTCTCCCTCTCCTCCCCCTAATCTGCCTCTCTCCCTCTCCTCCCCCTGACTCTCCCTCTCCTCCCCCTACTCTCCTCCCCCTCTCCTCACCCTTTCCTCCCCTTACTCTCCCTCTCCTCCCCCTGACTCTCCCTCTCCTCCCCCTACTCCCTTCCCCCTCTCCTCTCCCTCCCCTCCCCCTCTCCCCCTACTTTCCCGCTTCTCCCTCTCCTCCCCCACTCCTCTCCCTCTCCTCCTCCTCTCCTCTCCTCTCCCTCTCCTCTCCTCCCCTACTCTCCCTCTCGTCCTTTTCCTCCCTCCTCCATGTGCTCTGCTCTAGTCAGGACCTCCCCTTCAACACACACACAGACTGGCCACAACACACACAGTTCCGCTGTGCTAGCTGTAGTGACCAGTCTGGGTTGAGAGTACAGCAGCATGACAACACACTTGGTCAGTCATGTCTGGTAGTGTTCTCAGGGATCCCAAGTTTGTAAGATCAATCATAAGCTATGACACACACACAGAGTAGGGTCCGTCACGTCCGTCCACATGTACTGACCACACACACCACAGGACCAAGTCCTATCTTCGTCCCTACCCTCTGACAGCACAGCCAAGTCGCTCAAGATCCACTGTGAAATTAGACGTCCATCCAGGTAAGCAGTAAGTCAGGCAAAGCCGTCAAAACTGGCCATGCTATAAACGGTGAGCGTTATTACCATCAAGTAGGCCCGGATCTATTATCAGGGTTTTTTAAACCAGGCAGGACACTTTTTTTTAGTTGAAGGTCATATACTGTGTTTCTATACAATTAAAAGACTTTCAAATGCTATTTGGAGAAGAGCAAAAACAAGCTAAAATGACTCCAGCCATTATCACCTTGGCTGCTGTAGGTTCATTCACCTCAGTACATCTACAAACACCTAGCCTATTGGATATACAGCTCTAATGTTGTAAAGAGGGGAGATATGAGACATGAGACATATGAGACACACTGACACAGCATCAGGACTGTTCAGTCAGATGTAATCAGGACTTGCATAAAATCATCAACTCTACAGATATTGCTTTTCTCAAAATACATAACATTCACATTGTATTCCTAGGCTTTACTAATTAAGCTCCGCACAATCAGACATCAGTGTAGCACACAGATTATCATATTGTCTCATTCACATGAATTATTAGAATATTACTTACGATTCTGTATTAATATCTGGTAAAAACAAAAAAAAGTGTGTAAACTGTATTGTTTGGATGTCGATTGTATTTTAATGTTGGTCTATAGGGAAGATAGGTCCTGTTGAGATGTTCACATTGAAACATACAGTGGTTTTATTTTAATGTTGGTCTATAGGGAAGATAGGTCCTGTTGAGATGTTCACATTGAAACATACAGTGGTTTTATTTTAATGTTGGTCTATAGGGAAGATAGGTCCTGTTGAGATTTTCACATTGAAACATATCTTCTCTTTTTAAGTTCCTAACCTGTTTGATAAGATTAGTGCATATTTTCTGATGGGACCGCACATCAGACCCCGACCCCAAGTTTGGTGACCACTGTACTAGCCTCTCTCTTTGCTTGCTTCCTCTCTCACTCTCTGTCTCCTCAGCTTCCTCCTGAATGCATTATCATGCCTATTTTGTTTTGTCCTGCTGAGATTGGCTCTGTGCAATGTTGGCTTCTTACTTCATCCTGCTAGCTGGCTAAGTAATCCTACCATTCTCTGAGATGGTTTTTAGTTATTTGGGGGATATCTGTAGACATGGCAGGAGTTACTGTATGGTTTTAAATGTGGCTTTTGTCCTGCATCTCGCTAACACACTGTCAGCAGCGTCTCTAGTTTTGCCTATTTCTCTAGTGAGCCGACTGCAAGTTTTCACAAAGCGACACCATTAGAACTCCGTCATATGAAGAAGAAAAGTGTTTTGATGAAATGATCCATATTTAGACCCATAATTGATTTTCTTTATTGTTTATTTACAAAATATCTATTTTTATATATATATGGACCTCACTGTCCTCATGTGTCTACTGAACAACAATATAAATGAAACATGGTAAGTGTTGGTCCCATGTTTCCTGAGCTGAAATAAAATATCCCAGAATGTTTCCACACGTACAGAAAGCCTATTTCTATCAAATGTTGTGAAAAAATGTGTTTACATCCCTGTTTACATCCCTATCTTTGCCAAGATGATTCATCCACCTGTCAGTTGCAGCATATCCAGAAGCTGATTAAACAGCATGATCATTACACAGGTGCACCTTGTGCTGGGACAAGAAGAGGTCACTCTAAAATGTGCAATGTTGTCACACAACACAATGCCACAGATGTCTTAAGATTTTAGGGTGTGTGTAATTGGAACGCTGACTGCAGGAATGTCCACCAGAGCTGTTGCCAGAGAAATTAATATTAATTTCTCTACCATAAGCCGCCTCCAGCATCCTTTTAGAAAATTTGGCAGTACATCCAACTGACCTCACAACCACAAACCATGTGTAACCACACCAGCCCCGGATCTCAACATCAGGCATCTTCACCTGTGGGTTCTTCTGAGACCAACCACCAGGACAGCTGATGAAACTGAGGAGAATTTCTCTCTTTAGTGAAGCCCTTTCGTGGGAAAAACTTAATCTGATTGGCTGAGCCTGGCTCCCCAGTGGGTGGGCCTGGCTCATATGCCCTCCCAGGCACACCAATGGCTGCGCTCTTGCCCAGTATTCAAATCCATAGATTAGGGCCTAATTTATTTATTTCAATTGATTGATTTCCTTACATTAACTGAATAACATTTTTTAAATTGTTGCATGTTGTGTTTATATTTTAGGTCAGGCTGCTTGGTTTATGGCTCCGCGTGTTCAGCAGATAGACACTTGTTTTACATTTGTTGCCTTTTTGTTTTAAGCCTTCCCAAACCTTAACCTTTAACCTTTGAAATGTTCTGTTTACAAGGGTTTGGACTTCTGTTTCTGAGATTCATACACTCACACACACATATTTGATGCTTGATATATTACAAAAAGGATCTGTGTGAAACAGGTTCTCTGATGGTTAGTGTGTAATAATATTATACTTTTTATTGTTTTTTTTGGCTCATGAAGCTGCTTGTCCGTCATAGACAGAGGCCAGGCAGAACGCTGTGGGTTGGCAGGAAATGTGTGTGTGTGTGTGTGTGTGTGTGTGTGTGTGTGTGTGTGTGTGTGTGTGTGTGTGTGTGTGTGTGTGTGTGTGTGCGTGCGTGCATGTGTGTGTGTTGGCAGTAAGTACGTTAGGTCACATGACCCACCATTAACACAGTTCATTATGTATAAAGGTTATAAGCAGTTATGACACCTTTATGTCAAATAGTTAAAACATGCCACACACACAACGTGTGATGTAAAGTCCTATTTCCTATATAGTGCTCTACTTTAGGCCAGAGTCCTATTCCCTATATAGTGCACTACTTTAGGCCAGAGTCCTATTCCCTATATAGTGCACTACTTTAGGCCAGAGTCCTATTCCCTATATAGTGCACTACTTTAGGCCAGAGCTTCATAGGGGTGCTTTATAGGTTTCCAGCCAGGAGAAGTGCACTACATAAGGAATAGGGAAACATTGCAGATTGACTGACACTGTATCTTTGGCATGGGAATACAGTCCTTTATAACAGCATTCATATATCTCAGTAGGCCTCTCACTGTGTCAACTCTGTTCCTAGGAGCTGTGTGAGGTTATAACTGTTCAGAGACGCTGTATAGGAGACCTCTCACTGTGTCAACTCTGTTCCTAGGAGCTGTGTGAGGTTATAACTGTTCGGAGACGCTGTATAGGAGACCTCTCACTGTGTCAACTCTGTTCCTAGGAGCTGTGTGAGTTTATAACTGTTCAGAGACGCTGTATAGGAGACCACAGGTGCTGAAGTGTTCGTAGTGTTCATTTCCAGATGTTGAACCTCCAGCTCCGAGGCTTGTTGGTGGGTGTGATTGTTCTCTTAGGTCTCCAGACTTGTATCAGACCCCCAGATCTCCTCCAACGCAGCTGTTTCAGTCTCTCAGAAGCTTCTGTTTATTTAGTCCTTTAATAACATACTTACGAACAACAACCACAACAATATCCCATTAGTCAGCGGAGTTTGACGTTCTCTCTTTATCTTTCTTAGCGCTCACACAAACGTCACTAAAGCTGTCTCGCTCTGTTTCCTCTCTCTCTCCATCTCTCTCTGTCTCCCCATAGGTCCGTGAGATGTCTCATCAATCCTCATTGGCTGGTGATTTATTCCAGAGTTCCAAACCCATGTCCTACCCGGAGAAGCAGCTATTTGCGATAGCAACCCTGGGGGTCAGGGTCGGAGTATTTCTCAGCCCATGTGGGTAGTGACCTGTGAAGCCCCTCCCCCTGACTGGCTGCCAGCCATTCCCAGCGTCCGAGAGTCAAACAGGAAGTTGGCCTGCTGGCCTCCACTGAGCATGCCCAGACTGTCCGCCAGGGTTCCGCTGGGTGAGGAGCCGAGAAAAGGGTTCTGATTGGCTGCAGCGGCAGAAGCAGCCGCCATCTTGTCTGGGCTGGCAATGAGGCGGGGGGAGGGGGGGAAGGCGTAACCGTAGAGACCGTAAGGGGGGGAGTGGAGGCGGAGACTTCCATAACCCTGGTGGGCAGGGTTTTGTAGATAGCCAATCTGAGAAGGAGGGAGGGACATAGAGCAGAATCCTTCGCTGTCATAAGCTGACGGTCCTCGCGACGACGTAGGAGAGGGGAAAGGCTCGGGGAGGTTACTGTAGCGATGTAGGGGTGTGTGTGTCGGCCGGCTGCAGCTGTAGTCCGGGGGAGAGAGAGGCCACACCTGGAAGGGGGAGGAGCAAGGAGAGGAGGAGAGCAGGTGAGGCGATCCAACACCTCCATGGGGCCCCGGGGCTCCTGCAGAGTGACAGACACAGAGTAACATCAAAAAACTAAACTAATCAGTTCCATTTTACATTGACCTTTTATTCATTTAACAAACACTCTAATGCAGACCAACTTCCAGTCAACTAAGGTGATAGTCAGTCGGTACAACTAAGACCACATATCACAGTCAGTACAACTAAGACCACATATCACAGTCAGTACAACTAAGACCCAATATCACAGTCAGTACAACTAAGACCACATATCACAGTCATAGTCAGTACAACTAAGATCACATATCACAGTCATAGTCAGTACAACTAAGACCACATATCGCAGTCAGTCAGTACAACTAAGACCACATATCACAGTTATAGTCAGTACAACTAAGTCCACAAATCACAGTCAGTACAACTAAGACCACATATCACAGTCAGAGTCAGTACTACTAAGACCACATATCACAGTCATAGTCAGCACAACTAAGACCACATATCACAGTCAGTACAACTAAGACCACATATCACAGTCATAGTCAGTACAACTAAGACCACATATCACAGTCATAGTCAGCAAAACTAAGACCACATATCACAGTCATAGTCAGTACAACTAAGACCACATATCACAGTCATAGTCAGCACAACTAAGACCACATATCACAGTTAAGGTCAGTACAACTAAGACCACATATCACAGTCAGTACAACTAAGACCACATATCACAGTCATAGTCAGTACAACTAAGACCACATATCACAGTTATAGTCAGTACAACTAAGACCACATATCACAGTTAAGGTCAGTACAACTAAGACCACATATCACAGTCAGTGCAACTAAGACCACATATCACAGTCATAGTCAGTACAACTAAGACCACATATCACAGTTAAGGTCAGTACAACTAAGACCACATATCACAGTCATAGTCAGTACAACTAAGACCACATATCACAGTCATAGTCAGTACTACTAAGACCACATATCACAGTTAAGGTCAGTACAACTAAGACCACATATCACAGTCAGTACAACTAAGACCACATATCACAGTCATAGTCAGTACAACTAAGACCACATATCACAGTCATAGTCAGCACAACTAAGACCACATATCACAGTTAAGGTCAGTACAACTAAGACCACATATCACAGTCATAGTCAGTACAACTAAGACCACATATCACAGTTATAGTCAGTACAACTAAGACCACATATCACAGTCATAGTCAGTACAACTAAGACCACATATCACAGTTATAGTCAGTACAACTAAGACCACATATCACAGTTAAGGTCAGTACAACTAAGACAACATATCACAGTTAAGGTCAGTAAGACTAGTACAACAGAAAGGCCAGTCCAACAGTGAGACGAGAAATACAGTAAGACAACATCAAGATGAGTAGAACTGTAAGACAAGAGTAAAACCAGTTCAACATTAGGTTCAGTACAAAAGTAAGACCTGTACAACAATAAGATAACAGTAAGACCCGTACAACAGCAAGACCAGTACAACAGCAAGACAACAATAAGACCAGTACAACAGTCAGACCAGTACAACAGTAAGACCAGTACAACAGTAAGACCAGTACAACAGTCAGACCAGTACAACAGTAAGACAACGATAAGACAAGTACAATAATAAGACCAGTACAACAGTAAGACCAGTACAACAGTCAGACCAGTACAACAATAAGACCAGTACAACAGTAAGACCAGTACAATAATAAGACCAGTACAACAGTAAAGCCAGTACAACAGTAAGACAACAGTAAAACCAGTACAACAGTAAGATCAGTACAACAGCAAAACCAGTACAACAGTCAGACAACAGTAAGACCAGTACAACAGTAAGACAACAGTAAGAACAGTACAACAGTAAGATCAGTACAACAGAAAGACCAGTACAACAGTAAGACAACAGTAACACCAGTACAACAGTCAGACAACAGTAAGACCAGTACAACAGACAGATCAGTACAACAATAAGACCAGTACAACAGTAACACCAGTACAACAGTAAGACCAGTACAACAGTAAGACAACAGTAACACCAGTACAACAGTCAGACAACAGTAAGACCAGTACAACAGTAAGACAACAGTAAGAACAGTACAACAGTAAGATCAGTACAACAGACAGATCAGTACAACAATAAGACCAGTACAACAGTAACACCAGTACAACAGGAAGAACAGTACAACAGTAAGACCAGTACAACAGGAAGAACAGTACAACAGTCAGACCAGCAAAATAGTAAGACCAGTACAACAGTAACACCAGTACAACAGTAAGACCAGTACAACAGTAAGACAACAGTAAGACCAGTACAACAGTCAGACCAGTACAACGGAAAGAACAGTACAACAGTAAGACAACAGTAACACCAGTACAACAGTCAGACAACAGTAAGACCAGTACAACAGTAATACAACAGTAAGAACAGTACAACAGTCAGACCCGTACAACAGTAAGACAACAGTAACACCAGAACAACAGTAGGACAACAGTCAGACCAGTACAACAGTCAGACCAGTACAATAGGAAGAACAGTACAACAGTGAGACCAGTACAACAGCAAGACCAGTACAACAACAAGACCAGTACAACAGGAAGAACAGTATAACAGTAAGACCAGTACAACAGGAAGAACAGTACAACAGTCAGACCAGCAAAATAGTAAGACCAGTACAGCAGTAAGACCAGTACAACAGCAAGACCAGTACAACAGTCAGACCAGTACAACAGCAAGACTGGTACAACAGTCAGACCAGTACAACAATAGACCAGTAAAACAGTCAGACAACAGTAAGACCAGTACAACAGTAATACAACAGTAAGAACAGTACAACAGTCAGACCCGTACACAGTAAGACAACAGTAACACCAGTACAACAATAGTCAGACCAGCAAAATAGTAAGACCAGTACAACAGTAAGACCAGTACAACAGCAAGACCAGTACAACAGTCAGACCAGTACAACAGCAAGACTGGTACAACAGTCAGATCAGTACAACAATAGACCAGTACAACAGTAAGACAACAGTCAGACCAGTACAACAATAGACCAGTACAACAGTAAGACAACAGTCAGACCAGTACAACAGTAAGACCAGTACAACAATAGACCAGTACAACAGTAAGACAACAGTCAGACCAGTACAACGGTAAGACCAGTACAACAGTAAGACAACAGTCAGACCAGTACAACAGTCAGACCAGTACAACAGCAAGACTGGTACAACAGTCAGACCAGTACAACAATAGACCAGTACAACAGTAAGACAACAGTCAGACCAGTACAACAGTAAGACCAGTACAACAGTAAGACCAGTACAACAGTAAGACAACAGTCAGACCAGTACAACAGTAAGACCAGCACAATAGTAAAACCAGTACAACAGTCAGACCAGTACAACAATAGACCAGTACAACAGTAAGACAACAGTCAGACCAGTACAACAGTAAGACCAGTACAACAGTAAGACCAGTACAACAGTAAGACAACAGTCAGACCAGTACAACAGTAAGACCAGCACAATAGTAACACCAGTACAACAGTCAGAGCAGTACAACATTAAGACCAGTACAACAGTAAGACAACAGTCAGACCAGAACAACAGTCAGACCAGTAAAACAGTTAGACAAATACAACAGTCAGACCACTAACAAGAGGAAGTTGTTAATATTTTTTTGTTACGTTAGGTTGGAGGATTCTTGTTTCAATAGAGGTTTTAAGAAACCGTGTCTTACCTTGCTTAATTCCAGAGATGTCTTCAAATGTCAGGGATCTTAGAGACGGACGCCAGAAAGCGTAGGATTCTACTAGAGCCTCCAGACCCATCCTGGAACACACAGTTAAATACTGTATATTATACAATAAGTTATACTGTTTATTAAACACACAGTTACAGACTGTATATTATACACACAGTTATATACAGTAAATTATACACACAGTTGCATAATGTAATCTATACACACAGTAATATATACTGTATATTATACACACAGTTACATACTGTATATTATACACACAGTAATATATACTGTATATTATACACACAGTTACATACTGTATACTATACACACAGTAATATATACTGTATATTATTCACACAGTAATATACAGTAAATCATACACACAGTTACATAATGTCTTCTATACACACAGTAATATATACTGTATATTATGCACACAGTTATATACTGTATATTATACAATAAGTTATACTGTATATTAAACATACTGTAAATTATACACGCAGTTACATACTGTATATTACACACACAGTTATTTACTGTATATTATACACACAGTTACATACTGTATATTAGGCACACAGTAATGCTCTATATTATACAATAATGTATACTGTATATTATTCACACAGTTACATACTGTATATTATACATACAGTTATATACTGTATATTAAACAATAAGTAATACTGTATATTATACACACGGTTACATACTGTATATTATACATACAGTTATGCTGTATATTATACACACAGTAATATACTGTATATTATACACAGTTATATAGTGTATATTATACAATAAATTATACTGTATATTAAACACACAGTTACATACTGTATATTAAACACAGTCATACTGTATATTAAACACACAGTTACATACTGTATATTATACACACAGTTATACTGTATATTATACACACAGTAATATACTGTATATTATACACACAGTTATATACTGTATATTAAACACAGTTATACAGTATATTAAACACACAGTTACATACTGTATATTATACACACAGTTATACTGTATATTATACACACAGTTATACTGTTTATTATACACACAGTTACATACTGTATATAATATGCTACACCTGTCAGGTGGGTGGATTATCTGTCAGGTGGATGGATTATCTGTCAAGTGGGTGGATTATCTGTTAGGTGGATGGATTATCTGTCAAGTGGGTGGATTATCTGTTAGGTGGATGGATTATCTGTTAGGAGGGTGGATTGTCTGTTAGGTGGGTGGATTATCTGTTAGGTGGGTGGATTATCTGTCAGGTGGGTGGATTATCTGTTAGGTGGGTGGATTATCTATCAAGTGGGTGGATTATCTGTCAAGTGGATGGATTATCTGTCAGGTGGGTGGATTATCTGTCAGGTGGATGGATTATCTGTCAAGTGGGTGGATTATCTGTCAAATGGATGGACTATCTGTCAGGTGGGTGGATTTCTGTCAGGTGGGTGGATTATCTGTTAGGTGGGTGGATTATCTGTTAGGTGGATGTATTATCTGTTAGGTGGATGGATTATCTGTTAGGTGGATGGATTATCTGTTAGGTGGGTGGATTATTTTGGCAAATGAGAAATGCTGTCCAACAGGGATATAACATCTGTTCACAACATATGAGAGAAAAACGTTTTTTGTGTGTATGGAACATTTCTGGGATCTTTTATTTCAGCTCATTAAACATGAGACCAAATCTTTACATGGTGGGTTGATATTTTAGTTCAGTATATATTATACACACACACACACACACACACACACACACACACACACACACACACACACACACACACACACACACACACACACACACACACACACACACACACACACGCACACGCACACGCACACGCACACGCACACACACACACACTACACAAAGATACACTACATGACCAAATGTATATGGAGACCTGCTTATCGATAATCTCATTCCAAAATCATGGGTATTAATATGGAGTTGATCCCCCCTTTGCTGCTATAACAGCCTCCGCTATTCTGGGAAGGCTTTCCACTAGATGTTGGAACGTTGCTGTGGGGACTTGCTTCCATTCAGCCACAAGAGTATTAGTGAGGTCGGGCACTGATGCTGGCTCACAGTTGGTGTTCCAATTCATCCCAAATGTGTTCGATGGGGTTGAGGTCAGGGCTCTGTGCAGACCAGTCCAGTCATGTTCTTCCACACCGATCTTGAAAAAACATTTCTGTAAGGTCCTCGCTTTGTACACAGGGGCATTGTCATGATGAAACAGGAAAGGGTCTTCCCCGAACTGTTGCCACAGATTTGGAAGCATAGAATCGTCTAGAATGTCATTGTATGCTGTAGAATTAAGATTTCCCTTCACTGGAACTAAGGGGCCTAGCCAGAACCATGAAAAGAAGCCCCAGACCATTATTTTTCCTCCACCAAACTTCAGGCAGGTAGGGTTGTCTTGGCCAGATTCGTCTTTTGGACTCCCAGATGGAGAAGCGTGATTCCTCACTCTAGAGAACGCATTTCCTCTGCTCCAGAGTCCAATGGTGGTGATCTTTACACCTCTCCAGCCGAGGCTTGGCATTGTGCATGGTGATCTTAGGCTTGGAACCCAATTTCATGAAGCTCCGAACAAACAGTTATTGTGCTGACGTTGCTTCCAGAGGCAGTTTGGAACTCAGTAGTGAGTGTTGCAACCGAGGACAGACGGTTTTTACGTGCTACGTGCTTCAGCACACGGTGGTCCCGTTCTGTGAGCTTGTGTGGCCTACCACTTCACGGCTGAGCCGTTGTTGCTCCTAGACGTTTCCACTTCACAAAAACACAGCGTACAGTTGACTGGGGCAGCTCTATAGCAGAGCAGTAATTTGACGAACTGACTTGTTGAAAAGGTGTGTGGATGAACGGGTGTGGATGAAATAGACGAATCCACTCATTTGAAAGGTTATCCACATACTTTTGGCTATGTAGTGTATATCTAATATTATAAACTGGGTGTTTCAGGACCGGGAATACTGATTGTCTGACAAAACATGTATTTTTACAACTCTAATTACGTAAGTAACCAGTTTATAATAGCAATAAGGCACATTAGGGGTTTGTGATATATGCCCAATATAACACAGCTAAGAGCTGTATCCAGGCACTCCGCATTGCGTTGTGCATAAGAACAGATATACAGTATCTTCACAAACTAAGCAGTTTTCATATTCTTTTGACACTCATTTCAAATGAAATATATCTAAAAATGTTAAAAACACTCAACCATATTTGGATATGTTAGAAGTGTGTTTTTATGTAAACATATTTGTTGTTTTAATGCTGCTAATGTTGTTTATATTAATATTCCTGTAGCTTTATGAGAATGTGATGTTATATGATGGTGTTATAAATATAATGGTTTAAATATGATTTTGTTGGGAGGGGGGCAATTATTATTATGGATTTAAAAAATGTCTCTCTCTCTGAACGTCTCTGAATGTCTGATAGATAGAAAATACAATGAAAGCCTACTGTTAAAGGAAACCAGGTTTTGGTCAAGTTCTTGGTGCTGTTGAAATTAAGAAGGGCCCCTGGACCAGTGGAAACGAAATGGCCGCATTACATGAAACATCTACAACCATATTCTACAGTGGGTATGGGGTTCTTTTCTGCTCGTCACTTTGCGATGCCAAACCCACTGGTGTGCGTGGCAAAATAACTCTATTTTCATGTCATCCAACAAATGTAAACGCCTGTAGTTTGCTAAACGGCATTGGAGCTTGGATTGGAACTGGTGCTTTGGTCAGATGACACGAAAATAGAGCTCTTTGGCCACGCACACCAGTGGTTGGTTTGGCATCGAAATGAGAAGGCATGAGCAGAAAATAACCCAATACCTACTGTAAAATGTGGACCTGTGATGTAATGCGGCTATTCCACTGGTCCCGGGGCCCTTGTTAAGGTCAATGGCTTCAAGAACTTTACCCGGTAACAGGAGATTTTAACCAAAAACCTGGTTTCCTCTGCCAGGAGGCTGAAACTTGGACGCAAGTGGATCTTCCTGCAAGACAGTAACCCCAAGCAGACATCAAAATCCATAAGGAAATTGTTAATTGGCCACAAAATCAACATTTTGCAGAGGCCATCTCAGTCTCCGGACTTGAAACCCATTAAACAGCTATGGTTTAAATTGAAAAGGTCAGTCCATAAGCCAAAGACAAAGGATATCAAGGATCTGGAAGGAGTCTGTATAGAGGAATGGTCTAAGATCCCAATGTGTCCTCCAACTCATAAAACATTTTATAAAAAGTCTCAGCGTCGTTATCCTCAAGGTGAGGTATTGAAAGAAACCAGTGGTGTTAATAATTTTAACCCCTACCTTTTTTAAAAATTGTTTTTCTTTTACTTTGTCTCTTTCTCTGAGCATTTGTATTAGCATATAATTATATAATTTCACAATTTTTTGGGCCATTCAACATAGCTCAGTATTTGTGTTATTTATTTTATACACTTATTTTGCTCATCTTTATCAAGGGCGTCAATAATTATGGACCTCGATGTATATACACAGTACCAGTCAAAAGTTTGGATCACACTCATTCAAGGGTATTTCTTTATTTTTACTATTTTCTACATTGTAGAATAATAGTGAAGACATCAGAACTGTAAAATAACACATATGGAATCATGTAGTAACCAAAAAAGTGTTAAACAAACCTAAACATATTTTAGATTCTTCAAAGTAGCCACCCTTTTCCTTGATGACAGCTTTGCACACTATTGGCATTATCTCAACCAGCTTCACCTAGAATGCTTTTCCAACCCTCTTGAAGGAGTTCCCACATATGCTGAGCACTTGTTGGCTGCTTTTTCTTCACTCTGCGGTCCAACTCATCCCAAACCATCTCAATTGGGTTGAGGTGGGGTGATTGTGGAGGCCAGGTCATCTGATGCAGCACTCCATCACTTTCCTTCTTGGTCAAATAGTCCTTACACAGCCTGGAGGTGTGTTGGGTCATTGTCCTGTTGAAAAACAAATCATAGTCCCACTAAGCGCAAACCAGATGGGATGATGTATCGCTGCAGAATGCTGTGGTAGCCATGCTGGTTAAGTGTGCCTTGAATTCGAAATAAATCACTGACAGTGTAACCAGCAAAGCACCATTACACCACCACCTCCATGCTTCACAGTGGGAACCACACATGCGGAGATCATCCGCATGTGTGGTCAAAAAGACACAGTGGTTGGAACCAAATATCTAAAATGTGGATTCACCAGACCAAAGGAATGATTTCCTCTGGTCTAATGTCCATTGCTCGTATTTCTTGCCCCAAGCAAGTCTCCTCTTCTTATTGGTGTCCTTTAGTAGTGGTTTCTTTGCAGCAAATTGACCCTGAAGGTCTGATTCACACAGTCTCCTCTGAACAGTTGATGTTGAGATGTGTCTGTTACTTGAACTCTGTGAAGCATTTACATATTAGCAGTAACTCAAATTAACTTATCCTCTGCATCAGAGGTAACTCTGGGTCTCATGAGAGTCAGTTTCATCATAGCTCGATGTTTCTTGCGACTGCATTTGAAGAAACTTTCAAAGTTCTTGAAATGATCTATATTGATTGACCTTCATGTCTTAAAGTAATGATGGACTGTCATTTCTCTTTGCTTATTTGAGCTGTTCTTACCATAATATGGACTTGTCTTTTACCAATTAGGGCTATCTTCTGTATACCACCCCTACCTTGTCACAACACAACTGATTGGCTCAAACACATTAAGAAAGAAAGAAATTCCACAAATGAACCTTCAACAAGGCACACTTGTTAATAGAAATACATTCTAGGTGACTACCTAATGAAGCTGGCTGAGAGAATGAAAAGAGTGTGCAAAGCTGTCCTCAAGGCAAAGGGTGGCTACTTTGAAGAATCTCAAATATAAAACATATTCTGATTTGTTTACAATATAGAAAACAGTAAAAAGAAAGAAAGAAAGAAAGAAAGAAAGAAAGAAAGAAAGAAAGAAAGAAAGAAAGAAAGAAAGAAAGAAGAAAATCCCTGGAATGAGTAGGTGTCTCCAAACTTTTGACTGGTACAGTATATACACACAACCCATGCCCTGTCTCTGTAACTATCCAGTAATGTGTAGAGGAACTCACCGGTTTCTGCCTGAGTCTCTGAAGCCTTTAGCAAATGGGTTCCTGTCAATCTTCAACCTGGTGATCTGAAGACAACAACAACAACCACAACATCAGACCATCAACAACAACACAAGCAACACAACCATATTAGGATATTGTCAGATTCCCTCAAACATCAGTTACAAAAAGGATTGGTCTGGGAATTATCTGTACATCCTTCTCCTGTTTGTAAACATTACAGTAGAGAAGGATTGGTCAGAAGAGACCTGTAGAGACCAGTAGAGACCAAAGGAGACCAGTAGAGACCAGAAAGTCCAGTAGAGACCAGTAGACCAAAAGAGACCAGTAAAGACCAGAAGAGACCAGCAGAGACCAGTAGAGACCAAAATAGACCAGTAAGGGTTTTGAAGTTTAAAATAAATCCCAAAGTGCCATGGTAAAGGGTGTCAATTGATCTCAGTAGAGTACAAAAGTGACCAGCAGAGACCATTAGAGATCAGTAGAGGCCATTAGAGACCGGTTGAGACCAGTATAGATCAGAAGAGACCAGTAGAGACCAAAATGTCCACTGTGTGAGCTCCATCAGCCTCGTTCCACACTGCCCCTTAGAACCTTACAACTCTCTTGCCCTCTCCCTCTCTCTCTCTGAATTCAATTCAAAGGGGCTTTATTGGCATGGGAAACATATGTTTACATTGTGTGCTGTGTGTGTGTGCTGTGTTTTACATTTCTCTCTCTCTCTTTCCTCTCTCTCCCTCTCTCTTTCTTTCTTTCTTTCTTTCTTTCTCTTTCTCCCTCTTTCCCTCTCTCTCTATTTTCTTTCTTTCTCTTTCTCCCTCTTTCCTCTCTCTCTCTCTCTCTCTCTCTGTCCCTCTCCCTCTCCCTCTCTCTCTCTCTCTCTCTCTCTCTCTCTCTCTCTCGTTCTTTCTCTTTCTCTCTCTTTCCTCTCTCTCTCTCTCTGTCGCTCTCCCTCTGTCTCTCTCTCTGTCCCTCTCTCTGACCACCAAGGGGGATATTTAACAGTATGTTTCTCTTGTTCTTTCTACAGTCAAAGCCTGATCCCATGCCACTCCCTTTGCTGTGTTCTCTGAGCTGTATGACGACCGAAGGTTAGGTTAGGGTTGTTTGTTCGTTCTAGTACGGTCGTCTGAATGTTGTGTGAATGTTACCTGCTGGTTCTGGTGGGTGATGACAGTGTAGAGGGTAGTGGTTGTCTGAATATTATCTAAATGTTGTGTGAATGTTAGGTGATTATAGTTTAAACATTATATGGAGGTTACCTGTTGGTTCTGGTAGACAGTGAGGTGACAATGGTATAGAAGTTAGTGTATGGTTGTCTGAAAGACCCAGTGCAGTCGAAAACATGATGTTTCCCAGTGCAGTCGAAAACATGATGTTTCCCAGTGCAGTCAAAAACATGATGTTTCCCAGTGCAGTCAAAAACACGATGTTTCCCAGTGCAGTCAAAAACATGATGTTTCCCAGTGCAGTCAAAAACACGATGTTTCCCAGTGCAGTCAAAAACACGATGTTTCCCAGTGCAGTCAAAAACATGATGTTTCCCAGTGCAGTCAAAAACATGATGTTTCCCAGTGCAGTCAAAAACACGATGTTTCCCAGTGCAGTCAAAAACATGATGTTTCCCAGTGCAGTCAAAAACATGATGTTTCCCAGTGCAGTCAAAAACATGTTGTTTCCCAGTGCAGTCAAAAACACGTTGTTTCCCAGTGCAGTCAAAAACATGATGTTTCCCAGTGCAGTCAAAAACATGATGTTTCCCAGTGCAGTCAAAAACACGATGTTTCCCAGTGCAGTCAAAAACATGATGTTTCCCAGTGCAGTCAAAAACATTATGTTTCCCAGTGCAGTCAAAAACATGTTGTTTCCCAGTGCAGTCAAAAACACGTTGTTTCCCAGTGCAGTCAAAAACATGATGTTTCCCAGTGCAGTCAAAAACATGATGTTTCCCAGTGCAGTCAATAACATGATGTTTCCCAGTGCAGTCAAAAACATGATGTTTCCCAGTGCAGTCAAAAACATGATGTTTCCCAGTGCAGTCGAAAACATGATGTTTCCCAGTGCAGTCAAAAACACGTTGTTTCCCAGTGCAGTCAAAAACATGATGTTTCCCAGTGCAGTCAAAAACATGATGTTTCCCAGTGCAGTCAAAAACACGTTGTTTCCCAGTGCAGTCAAAAACATGATGTTTCCCAGTGCAGTCAAAAACATGATGTTTCCCAGTGCAGTCAAAAACACGTTGTTTCCCAGTGCAGTCAAAAACATGATGTTTCCCAGTGCAGTCAAAAACATGATGTTTCCCAGTGCAGTCAAAAACATGATGTTTCCCAGTGCAGTCAAAAACATGTTGTTTCCCAGTGCAGTCAAAAACATGATGTTTCCCAGTGCAGTCAAAAACATGATGTTTCCCAGTGCAGTCAAAAACACGATATTTCCCAGTGCAGTCAAAAACATGATGTTTCCCAGTGCAGTCAAAAACACGATGTTTCCCAGTGCAGTCAAAAACATGATGTTTCCCAGTGCAGTCAAAAACATGATGTTTCCCAGTGCAGTCTGCCATCTGCCTGGTACAGTTGAAACTGGGTTTTATCCGTGAAGGGCTCACTTCTCCAGCGGACCAGTGGTCATCGAAAGTGAGCATTTGCCCACTGAAGTCAGTTACAACGCCGAATTGCAATCAGGTCAAGACCCTGGTGAGGATGACAAGCATGCAGATGAGCTTCCCTGAGACAATTTCTGACAGTTTGTGCAGAAATTCTTCAGTTGTGCAAACCCACAGTTTCATCAGCTGTCTGGGTGGCTCGTCTCAGACCATCCTGGAGGTGAAGACGCTGGACGTGGAGGCCCTAGGGTGGCATGGTTACACGTGTTCCGAGGTTGTGAGGCCGGCTAGACGTACTACTAATTTTTTTCAAACACAGTTGGAGGTGGCTTATGGTAGAGAAATTAACATTCAATTATCTGGCGACAGCTCTGGTGGATAATCCTGCAGTCAGCATGCCAATTGCATGCTCCATCAAAACTTGAGACATAGGTGGCCTTTTATTGCCCGCAGCACAAGGCACACCTGTGTAATGATCATGCTGTTTAAATGAGCTTCTTGGTGTGCCATACCTGTCAGGTAGATAGATTATCTTGGCAACGGAGAAATTCTCTCTAACAGGGATCTAACATTTCTGCACAAAATTTTTGAGAAATAATATTTTTGTGTGCATGGAAAATGTCTTTGTTCTTTTTCTCAGCTCATGAATCATGGGACCAACACTTTACATGTTGAGTTTATATTTATGTCTGTATTTATATTTTCACACTATGATGTTGGAATAATACTGCGAAGTTGTGAAAATTATGATAATGCCTTTTAGTGTAAGAGCTGTTTGAAAAGACCGCCTGAAATCTCCTCCTGTTTTAGGTGGGATGGAGTTTTTGCCAACCATGGTGACATCACCATGCAGTAAATTAGATATTAGACCAATAAGAAAGACAGTTACAAACCTCTCTGACAATAACAGCAAATGTTACGTTTCCCATCCCCACTTAAACCCCTCCCAGGCAGTCCTAGCAAAATTCATGCTTCAGAAAATTGCTCTTTTCTAGGACTCTATTTTGTTTATTTTTACCATTTGAATTGAAAACAATCACAGTATGGTACCATGTTACCCAGAAAGGATTTGATATTGAGATAAAAATGGCTGCATTGGACCTTTAAGGCTCGGATATGGTTGTTTAGACTTTAGAGGTTGTGTGAATGTTGTGTAAAGGTTACCTGTTGGTTCTGGTATGGCTGTGTGAATGTTGTGTAAAGGTTACCTGTTGGTTCTGGTATGGCTGTGCGAATGTTGTGTAAAGGTTACCTGCTGGTTCTGGTATAGCTGTGTGAATGTTGTGTAAAGGTTACCTGTTGGTTCTGGTATCGCTGTGTGAATGTTGTGTAAAGGTTACCTGTTGGTTCTGGTATGGCTGTGTGAATGTTGTGTAAAAAGGTTACCTGTTGGTTCTGGTATGGCTGTGTGAATGTTGTGTAAAGGTTACCTGTTGGTTCTGGTATGGCTGTGTGAATGTTGTGTAAAGGTTACCTGTTGGTTCTGGTATGGCTGTGTGAATGTTGTGTAAAGGTTACCTGTTGGTTCTGGTATGGTTGTGTGAATGTTGTGTAAAGGTTACCTGTTGGTTCTGGTATGCGGTGACAGTGGTGAAGGTGGTCTCTGGGAAGCTGAGTGTTCTGGTTCCGTCTCCCTGGGGAACGGCTCTAACATGAGACAGCTCCTCGCCACGCTCCTTATGAATCACATGCACACGTGGCTGGTACTTATGCATGGAGTGGAGAATGATCTGAACACACACACAGCACACACACAGCACACACACAGCACACACACAGCACACACACAACACACACACAGCACCCACCCAGCACACACACAACACACAGCACACACACAACACACAACACACACACACGGCACAAACAAACACACACACACAGCACGCACACAGCACACATACGGCACACACACAACACACACACACAGCACGGTTAGGGCATCATTATACCGCAGAAGAACTACACAATTACACATGAATGGAATTACCTGCTATTCTCTCACATCATAAAACACAGACGCATACTTGCACATACACACTCACGTAGGCATGCACGTACACACACAGAAACACACACACACACACAGAAACACACACACACACAGACACAGAAACACACAAACAGTTCCTCTTGAACGGCCAATCACAGTTTAGTCCAGCCTGAGGGTTTCCGTCTGTTTATAGCTCACAGTTGACAATGATTTTTAAAATACTCCAATGAACTAAACTAAACTTCTGGGGGAAATGTGATCTATTTCCTCTGATAACAATCAAGACATGACCTCAATAAACACGATCCTTCCATTCAGAATATTTACAATTTCTGTCCTTTTATCAAACACAACATCTTCTGTATATCTAAAAGTAAACATGTTATAGAATATTAAACTTCAAGCACAATTTCAGATTCCTTCTTTTGAAATCCCCTTTCCTCAAGTTTTTCCAGTTTAAAGTCACTTCATACAAATAGCATTCTGATCAAGATTTACCAGTAGCTCATAAATCAATCAATCAGTCAACATATCCATCAATCAGTCAATATATCCATCATTCCATCCACCAAATGAAGTAGATTTAGTCCAAGTAATAATACAGTCATCATAATGTTGCGTGTTGCATATATAAAAATCTATAATAAATAGGTAACTTACATGTCCCTGGTCATCCAGTTCGTTATTGGTCAGTTTGAGTTTGTCGAAGCTGATCACCTGACGCATCCACGTTTCACCGGAAGCCGGAGAGTCGGGGTGGATGTATACACGCGGCGGCACTGGGGAGTCCGCATTTCCCGCGACCATCCACTTGGAGCTGTGGTACACGTACCTGCACACACACAGAGAAAAAGAGAAATAACATCAACACTGTGTTTTGTGTTCATTTTATTGGAGCATTTGTTATTTGACCGTCAGGACTGGGAGGTTTGCTGTCCAAAAGGCGTTTCTTCCCAAACCGCACAAGGACAAATCGCTGACTGACAGACCGTTCCCAACCGCCATTTGTTCCGCTTTGTTCCCAGTTCACCAGACACAAACGATTACAACTTTAATAAACCTCTCAAGGTTTTTATGCTATAATATCAAAGAAACCAAGACGCCTTTCTAGCCTAGCATAGTTAATCTATATGTAAACGTTTGCAGAAATACCTGCAATAGTATAGGTTATCAGAAAGGGATTTGGCATAGGCTAATTCCTGACCTGTAGCAGCAGTATAATGTGTTGTCCACGGGGTTGTTATGCCTATATTAGTTGTATAGTTTAGGCCTATATAATAGCTATTTTTGTGTTATATTCCTAACCTGTATCGTTTGTTGTCCACGGGGATAATGTCCATGGTAATGTAGTACAGCTGGTGGGGGTCCAGACCCGAGATCTTCACGCGCATAGCGGGGAACATCCGTCTGCACCGGGAGGTGAGAGAGACAAGAAATAGAGTCACATTAAAATACATAAAATATGAAGCTTACTAAATATTTCGATTAGTCGCCCTACACTGCCTGTGGAAAGAGATGCAACATAGTCAGTTTGGTCGTTTTTACAATTGTTCAGATTTATTTTTTTTCGTGCCATGAAATATTAATTTCTCACACATTGATATAAATATCAGCACCTTAGCCTAATATATGATTATGCTTGGTAGACCTATAGGCTACGACAGAATTGTCGAAAATATTATTTCAACAGTACAATAGTACCTTATAACATTATAATAAAACATGATTGTTATTATTATTATTATATTTAGTCAAAGGTGGTTTTGTGTAATTTTGCGTAAACTTTTCATAAACAATTCTGTTCGCAGTATTTCCCTTCTCATTAAACCATTTTGTTTTGTTTCTGATCAATCCGGTTAAATCAAACAAATTGTGATTAGACGGTAAATATTCTTTACATTTCTGTTAAGACACTTAATAATCCTTGCGTCATAACTGCAACATTGAAGGACCGGTTAATTTGAAACATGTTTAAATAAAAAATAATAACCCTTTTCCGTCACAGCAGAAAGCTCATGTAAAATAGCTGCACATTGTTTAAAGTTCAAGACAAAGGCTTGTCGTCCTCTTCTTCATTGACTGTTTCTTTAGCCTCTGTGTTACCGTGTCGTTTCTCTCACCTGCCAGCCTTCGTGATTATCATCTCTGTACCGATCTCGTGAAACCGTTTCCACAGGTCGGAGCCCTGCAAGTCCACGCGCATCTCCTCTCCGGGAACCGTTACTGTTACCGGTGGCGCGCGCTGGGCTTGGGCCTCTGGGTGGGGGCTTTCCAACAGCACGTCACAGCTCTCCACTACGGAAAGACAGTTCGGGTCAGTCACGAGCAACAAAGTATTGTTTTAATGTAGTAGTTTGGTAAAGGCTAGTATCCTAGTACGGGCTAGTAGTGACTGCAGTGGTTCTAAAGTATAGTCGTGTGTGTGTGTGTGTGTGTGTGTGTGTGTGTGTGTGTGTGTGTGTGTGTGTGTGTGTGTGTGTGTGTGTGTGTGTGTGTGTGTGTGTGTGTGTGTTTAGGTGCGTGCGTGTGTGTTTAGGTGCGTGTGAGTCATTGCCCCATCAGTTACAATAATCATGGCTCTGTTCATCGCCAAACGGGCCGTGTCTGTTCCGCTCCACTAGAGTCACAAGGCCTGACCAGCCCTGACTAGACTGGACCAGCCCTGACTAGACTGGACCAGACCTGACTAGACTGGACCAGACCTGACTAGACTGGACCAGACCTGACTAGACTGGACCAGACCTGACTAGACTGGACCAGACCTGACTAGACTGGACCATTTGTGTTGCTGTCAAAATGGGTGTTCAGGCCGCAGACAATATAACAATATATGTTCTGTATTGGTCAGCCCACAACCAGACAGGCGTAAATGTAAGAAACTATAGCGCTACGGTTAAATATTCTTTTAGGACCATATTTTCTCTCCTGTTATGTTATCATCTATTATCACGGTGAGGCCAAAGACAAATTACCATCCTTTGATTGACAATTAAATTATATTATATTTTATTTTAGTCAATTGTATGAATAGGCTATTATAACGTTTGTGTCATGGAAAGGTCTCCCAGCCTGTTAAAAGAGATCTGACATTGGGACTCCCTGGATAAATAACGGTCAAATAGAAATACATATTATATTCATATAGAATACAGTAATATATAATAATAATAAGTAATATATAAGGACTATCGAATCACAGTCAGCACAGTGCAACACCCAGGCTTAACCACACTGAAGAAAAACAGAAACAGTTAGGCTGATATGGAATAGTTTGGATTATATTTTTTATTAATTTACAATAGAACAGTTTGTTGTGTTTCTGTGTTTTTAACGCGAGTCTAAACCCCGTTCATATAACGGCCCTCATCCGAGGCCATCTTCCTGCCGGTAATAGCTAATTGGCGTGTTTATGATTGTAACAAGACTCGTAAAGCGGCTGATTAGTCACGTGCACAGCCGTTCTATTTACTCGACCAATAACCGGATATTATATAATATCTCTACAATAGAGCGGCAAACATACATTGTAACATTGTAATGCATGTTTCAAATGCTCTGTGTTTCTGAACCCAGATAAATGTATTAGGCCCTTACTCTGTGCATTTGATTCTGTAAATAATCTGTAATTATGTTCAAGTTTAGACTATATTTATAACAGTATTTGTATTTATTGTTGTTATTATTATTAGGATATTTGTATAGCCTACTTGGTTATTGCAGGTAATCGATTTTATTTTTAATTAATTCTAGTGGTAATTTAGTTAATGTCAATCATTTGGTTCATACAATCATTGTCTTATTGTAAAGGCTATGCAGTAATAAACAACCACCACCCACAACAACAACAACAACGAGCAATAAAAACAGGTCAACAAGAAAAACTAGATTAGATTTATCCGGTAAGTAACAGGATAGGCCTACATCAGTTTCGCCTGCGTATGAGTCGCTGTTAGAATAGTTGTAGCCTCATATGTAATTATTAAATGTTCCGTTTAGTGTGCATTTTTCTAGGGAGTGGTGGTGAATATATTTTAAGTCGTCTTCGGTGTCACCACTCCATGGTAACAGTCTTTACTTACGCGAGCCGTCACTAACGCACTCTATCTCACTGCCCCGGTCGCTGGCGCGGTTGCACGCCCTCTCCTCTCTCTCCCCTCCGTTACTGGGCAGCTCCAACACCTCCGTGACCTCCTCGAGAAAGCACACCCTAGTGTCGTCCTCCCCGAGCTTCCGTCTCTTCTCCGACCCGATCAGAGCTTCCACCGAGAACGCGTGCGCCTTGACGCTCAGAGTGCACGGGGAGCGTCGCTTCTCTGCCATTCCACCAACCGTCCGACCAGGGAGAGGCGCAGGAAAGGAAATAAGGAAAAAGTCACTCTAAACAGAAGTGAAATGAAGTGAAAAGTTCACCCCAAGGGCCTCCACCGTAATAGCGGACGCTCCTCTCTCTCCTTGAGCTACGGCCCGTTCAGGACTGACTTTGGGGCACCGCACATACCGTCCTAGTGACCAAATACACACACTCTCACTCTCACTCTCTCTCTCTCTCTCTCTCTCTCTCTCTCTCTCTCTCTCTCTCCAACTGGACGCAGCTATGAGACGTTAGCTGCAAGTGAAATAGACCTTCTGATGTGTGTGAGCTGAGCGCATGCGGACCGCAGTGGCCCCAGTTTTAGAAAGTGTAAATAATCTGAGGGCTGCTGTAGGGCTGGGCTGTCAGCTGTCAATTATTCTGCCTCCCGTCCAATTGAGCCCTGATCTCACCGAAGTCCCACCTCCTCGAGCTGTCCGGTGTTAAATGGTGAAGGGGGCTCGTGAATGAATCATGGCCCCGGTGCAGAGCGCGTATTCTCACACCACCGCCCAACATGCTCTGCATGTTTTGTCAACCCCCCCGCAAGGGAGCCCCCTGAGGCAGACAGACACAATAACCACCGGACAGTGTTATTACACCTTAATATCCCTCTTCTAGAGAAACCAAATCAAATTGACTTAAAATGTATTTGTCACATTCAACAGGTGTAGACTACTTCTGAGCCCTTTCTCAACGATGCGGAGTTAAGGTGGACTCAGCGAAATGATGTCGCCACTAGCAGCACGCATGTGCACAGGTTCCCGCCACAGTGTTACAGCATGGTAGTCAAATGGACCAGTATGCTGTTTACTTTCTGCGTGTACATCATATCGTTGAGTCTACCTTTAAAAAGTAAGACAATTACCCCCCCAAAAAATAACACAATAAAATAGCAATAATGAGGCTGTACAGTACAGTAGTGGTACCGAGTCAATGTGCTGGGGTACAAGGCCGCTGTGGTAATATGCAGTGGTATAAAGTAACGAACTAATGTAATACTTAGGGTCGTTTTTTGAGATATTTATATTTTTTGACAACGTTTACTTTTACTTCACCACATTCCTAAAGAAAATATGTACTTTTTACTCCCATACCTTTTCCCTGACACAAAAAAGTACTAGTTACATTTTGAATGCTCAGGCAGGTCCCCCATTATACAAGTCAGTATTTGACATTCATCCATGTCTGAGGAAGTCGGGAGATGACGTGGAAACAAGCCACTAGAGGCAACAGTGAGCGCTGTTACCTTCAATTGGGTTTCAGTTTTGCTAGGCCTTGTAGACAGGGATGGCGGATGGTCGTAAGCAGCTGATTCCAAAGGTTGCAAGTTCAAATCCAGAGATATAAAGTTATAAACCTTAACCACTTTGAAATGTGGTTGAACGTCTCATTCTGATGTGAGACTGTGAGAGCTAGTTGCAAATTCAAACACCTATCAATATTATGCGTTGCCATCCCTACTGCCTCTGATCTTGCGGACTCACTAAACACAAATACTGCGTTTGTAAATTATGTTCGAGTGTGCTTAATATCAGGAATTCGATGTATAACATTTACTTTTTCCACAAAGTATATTTAAAACCAAATTATTTTAGACTTTACTCAAGTAGTATTTTACTGGGTGACTTTCACTTTTACTTGAGTCATTTTCTATTAAGGTTTCTTTTATTTTACTAGAGTGTGAAAATGGAGTACTTTTTCCACCTCTGGTAAAAATGTACATGTAGATAGGTGTAAAAGTTACTAGGCAATCAGTATAGAGAATAAACAGAGCAGCAGCAGCATATGTGAAGAGAGTGAAAGTGTGTCTGTGTGTGTGTGTGTGTCTGTGTGTGTGTGTGTGTGTGTGTGTGTGTGTGTGTGTGTGTGTGTGTGTGTGTGTGTGTGTGTGTGTGTGTGTGTGTGTGTGTGTGTGTGTGTGTGTGTGTGTGTGTGTGTGTGTGTGTGTGTGTGTGTGTGTGTGTAATTGTGTTGTGAGTGTTCAATGCAAATAGTCCAAGTAGTCATTTGATTAATTGTTCATCAGTCTTATGACTTGGGTGTAGAAGCTGTTCAGGAACCTTGGTCCCAGACTTGGCGCTGTATTACCGCTTGCTGTGCGTTAGCCGAGAACATTCTATGGCTTAGGTGGTGGGTGTCTTTGACAATGTTCCAGGCCTTCCTCTGACACCACCTGGTATAGAGGTCCTGGATGGCCGGGAGCTCAGCCCCAGTGATGTACTGGGCCATACGCACCAACCTGTACTGCCTTGTGATTGAAGGCGGCACACTTATTGGACTATTGATGAACCGTCCCAACAACCCGACATGGTCCTGTTCGGGACTATTGAGGAACTGTCCCAACAACCCGGCATGATTCTGTTCGGGACTATTGGCTATCCCTATTCTAGGAAGGAACCGTCTGGATATGGGTGTATGGAGACTATAGTGCACTATACACTGATTTACATTACATCCGTGTATAGTGCACTATTATATCAAAAACGTCTTATTTTTTTATAAATTAAAGGATTGTTTAGGATAGATTACTGTAATTGATATGCATATTATTCATAATATATTAATAATATAGCCTATAGAAAACATTGATATACCTATAGCTTATATAAATAAATGTAATTTTACCACATGCGTTAACGGTGCTCAGTGTTGAATCGCGCTCGGATGTGTGTTATATGACTGGAGCACCGTAAATTTTACCTACCGGAGGCGTCCAGTTTACCGTCTGTTCCTTCGTGCTGTTCAGGCGTGTAAATTAGTGCGTGGTCATGCGGGGAATGTCCGTTAGGGCCCGTGCATGTGAAGACATATGGAGCAAGCCTATAAATAAACAAGCGCGAGGACAGTCCCGCGGCTTCTCTTTCACTCCTGGCACAATGTACACAACCCGGGGGGGTATTATAAACAGCACGTTATCATCGTTTATTGGTGTAAATGTAATGTAAATGAAGGATGGTAGCGGGACATGCCGCTGTCATATTCTGCCGGTTGGTTATCAGATCAAATGACGGTATGGTGCGCTGCTCGCGGGGAGGGATGCCTTAAATAAAAGCTAACTGTACTACAGTTTAGATTGGATATCTCGCCTTTCAGCGTTGAGAACTAAAACATCTCTATTTAAAATGGAGAATAACTTATTTTAATGGTTAATGTTCAACATCAAAACACGTCCCTTTTTGACACCGGTCTCGTTATTTTATTTTCTATTTGTTTTTAAGTCATGGCTATCATGGCAATATGCCCCCCCCTCCACTTACCTCAACTCCACTCAGCGCCACTCCACTCCACTCATATCCGTCGATATGACAGCACAACATGATTATATTATTCAGACTAGACACATAAATAACCGAGGCCTAACTTGACATGCTGCTAACATATACATTCAGACCATTTGAATGTAATTATATCCACGTGCACTATTTTGGCCTAGTTATTTCCCTAGGTTAAATATATTGTCTTTGATTGCAAAGACATTTTATTCAGAATTGTATTTTCGGATTTGTATTTGCTTCAGCATTTAGCTACTCTGTTTTGGAAAGATTATTCGACATTAATGGATATTCCCACTAAAACTAACTTTAATTTACGAATAATTTGGCGATATTTTTACATTTCGACAGATAGTTTCACAAAAACAAGCGCATATATTTTCACAAAACCAAATTCATAGCCTACATTTTACAAAAACAAATGCATTGGTTATATTTCACAAAAACAAAATTAATATTTGACAGAATATGCCTCTATTTACTTTATATCAAACGCAAACCAAGTTGACCACGTGTGTTTAATTTTCTGTATTTCTGGTATAGAAACGCCTAATTATGTGGCAATATAAATGTAACTATATAGGAATATTTGCATTAATGAGCATTCTTCCATATTATTTACAGAATATATTATAGACATATAACTATTTTTGTTTTTGTAGAATGGACATTTAAACATGTGATTATACATTTATTTTTCCTATAGCTATTTACACATTATATTTACAACAACAAAAATAAGCCATTTATTTAACCAATAAAATATAATAGGTTTTATAAAAATCTAACAGGTCAGATCAAAGCAGAAGTTAATTTGATATGCCAGGAACTAGCCTATGAGTTAACCAGGAACTAGCCTATGAGTTAACCAGGAACTAGCCTATGAGTTAACCAGGAACTAGCCTATGAGTTAACCAGGAACTAGCCTGAGTTAACCAGGAACTAGCCTGAGTTAACCAGGAACTAGCCTATGAGTTAACCAGGAACTAGCCTATGAGTTAACCAGGAACTAGCCTATGAGTTAACCAGGAACCAGCCTGAGTTAACCAGGAACTAGCCTATGAGTTAACCAGGAACTAGCCTGAGTTAACCAGGAACTAGCCTATGACTTAACCAGGAACTAGCCTATGAGTTAACCTGTTATTTATTTATTTTTGTATTATTTTTTTTAACTTGATTTGATTTTAATATCAGTGTTTGTCAGCAGGTCTACTAATTTAATATGTATACGTCGTTCTACATGGTGCGTTTTCCTATATTTTCTCAACTGTTTATTGTCTGTTAAACTTTTATAAAACTGTTTGTCAGTAATCTGAAATATTGCATTATCTGATCATATGTATTATCTTTCGTTGCTCTAAATGAATTTCACAGGAAAGAAAATATGTTTAAATAATATATACTTTTCTGTCAGACCGTTGGTTTACACCGCGGCGAGTCAGTCTTACCTCTGTCTTTATTCCAGTGTGTGTTCTTGACTGATACTTTGTGGGTTTACGGCTCTATAGCCTTGTGCTGCGTAACTGTGCCACCTTCCGTCAGCATCAGTCATTATCTCTCGCGGTGGGACTAACTGGGAGCTCCGAGTCCGCGTGGGCGAGACTTCTGACACAGACCAGAGCCACGAGCACAGCCTCCACCGGAACGGAGAGAGACCAACACGGAGCCGTCACTCCCTCCCGCCTCCGGACACGAGCAGGCAGGGGCTTGGGCGGGTGTTATTTCTCCGGTAGATAAAGAGTTATCCTCGATGCCTAATCTAAAATAAATAATTTTCTGATTACATTTAGTTGAATTATTCTGTTTCTCTATCTGGAGAATAGTTGCTAGGCCTAACAGTGTCTATCTGCTCCTGTTGTAGAGGAGGGCAGACGCCAGGCAGGCAGCTTCTCTCTCTGTAGTTTGATGAAGAGAAATGAGCCTTAGGTAGAACGTTATGTTAGGACACGTTTTCAACACGGATACTGACTACCTGACCGGTCTGGCCTGTAGACCTCTACTGACTACCTTACCGGTCTGGCCTGTAGACCTCTACTGACTACCTGACCCATCTGGCCTGTAGACCTCTACTGACTACCTGACCGGTCTGGCCTGTAGACCTCTACTGACTACCTTACCGGTCTGGCCTGAGGACCTCTACTGACTACCTGACCGGTCTGGCCTGTAGACCTCTACTGACTACCTTACCGGTCTGGCCTGAGGACCTCTACTGACTACCTAACCGGTCTGGCCTGTAGACCTCTACTGACTACCTTACCGGTCTGGCCTGAGGACCTCTACTGACTACCTGACCGGTCTGGCCTTTAGACCTCTACTGACTACCTTACCGGTCTGGCCTGTAGACCTCTACTGACTATCTGACCCATCTGGCCTGTAGACCTCTACTGACTACCTGACCGGTCTGGCCTGTAGACCTCTACTGACTACCTGACCCGTCTGGCCTGTAGACCTCTACTGAGAACCTGACCCGTCTGGCCTGTAGGCCTCTTCAGACTACCTGACCGTCTGGCCTGTAGTCCTCTACTGACTACCTGACCCGTCTAGCCTGTAGATGTGTAATGACTACCTGACCCATCTGGCCTGTAGACCTCTTCTGACTACCTGACCCGTCTGGCCTGTAGGCCTCTACTGACTACCTGACCCGTCTGGCCTGTAGACCTCTACTGACTACTTGACAGGTCTGGCCTGTAGGCCTCTTCTGACTACCTGACCGTCTGGCCTGTAGTACTCTACTGACTACCTTACCGGTCTGGCCTGAGGACCTCTACTGACTACCTGACCGGTCTGGCCTGTAGACCTCTACTGACTACCTTACCGGTCTGGCCTGAGGACCTCTACTGACTACCTGACCGGTCTGGCCTGTAGACCTCTACTGACTACCTTACCGGTCTGGCCTGAGGACCTCTACTGACTACCTAACCGGTCTGGCCTGTAGACCTTTACTGACTACCTTACCCGTCTGGCCTGTAGACCTCTACTGACTACCTTACCGGTCTGGTCTGTAGACCTCTACTGACTACCTGACCCATCTGGCCTGTAGACCTCTACTGACTACCTGACCGGTCTGGCCTGTAGACCTCTACTGACTACCTGACCCGTCTGGCCTGTAGACCTCTACTGAGAACCTGACTCGTCTGGCCTGTAGGCCTCTTCAGACTACCTGACCGTCTGGCCTGTAGTCCTCTACTGACTACCTGACCCGTCTAGCCTGTAGACGTGTAATGACTACCTGACCCATCTGGCCTGTAGACCTCTTCTGACTACCTGACCCGTCTGGCCTGTAGGCCTCTACTGACTACCTGACCCGTCTGGCCTGTAGACCTCTACTGACTACTTGACAGGTCTGGCCTGTAGGCCTCTTCTGACTACCTGACCGTCTGGCCTGGAGTACTCTACTGACTACCTGACCGGTCTGGCTTGTAGACCTCTACTGACTACCTGACCCGTCTAGCCTGTAGACGTGTAATGACTACCTGACCCATCTGGCCTGTAGACCTCTTCTGACTACCTGACCCGTCTGGCCTGTAGGCCTCTACTGACTACCTGACCCGTCTGGCCTGTAGACCTCTACTGACTACTTGACAGGTCTAGCCTGTAGGCCTCTTCTGACTACCTGACCGTCTGGCCTGTAGTACTCTACTGACTACCTGACCGGTCGGGCCTGTAGACCTCTACTGACTACCAGACCCGTCTGGCCTGAAGACCTCTACTGACTACCTGACCCGTCTGGCCTGTAGGCCTCTTCTGACTACCTGACCGTCTGGCCTGTAGGCCTCTACTGACTACCTGACCGTCTGGCCGGCAGGGCTCTACTGACAACCTGACCCGTCTGGCCTGTAGATCTCTACTGACTACCTGACCCGTCTAGCCTGTAGACCTCTACTGACAACCTGACCCGTCTGGCCTGTAGACCTCTACTGACTACCTTACCTGTCTGGCCTGTAGACCTCTACTGACTACCTGACCCGTCTGGCCTGTAGACCTCTACTGACTACCTGACCCGTCTGGCCTGTAGGCCTCTTCTGACTACCTGACCGTCTGGCCTGTAGTCCTCTACTGACTACCTGACCCGTCTAGCCTGTAGACCTGTAATGACTACCTGACCGTCTGGCCGGTAGGCCTCTACTAACAACATGACCCGTCTGGCCTGTAGACCTCTACTGACTACCTGACCGGTCTGGCCTGTAGACCTCTACTGACTACCTGACCTGTCTGGCCTGTAGACCTCTACTGACTACCTGACCCGTCTGGCCTGTAGACCTCTACTGACTACCTGACTGTCTGGCCTGTAAGACCTCTACTGACTACCTGACCTGTCTGGCCTGTAGACCTCTACTGACTACCTGACCCGTTTGGCCTGTAGGCCTCTTCTGACTACTTAACCCATCTGGCCTGTAGACCTCTACTGACTACCTGACCCGACTGGCCTGTAGGTCTCTACTGACTACCTGACCCGTCTGGCCTGTAGGCCTCTTCTGACTACCTGACCGTCTGGCCTGTAGTCCTCTACTGACTACCTGACCGTCTGGCCTGTAGGCCTCTACTGACTACCTGACCGTCTGGCCAGTAGGCCTCTACTGACAACCTGACCCGTCTGGCCTGTAGTCCTCTACTGACTACCTGACCCGTCTAACCTGTAGACCTGTACTGACTACCTGACCCGTCTGGCCTGTAGACCTCTACTGACTACCTGATCCGACTGGCCTGTAGGTCTCTACTGACTACCTGACCCGTCTGGCCTGTAGGCCTCTTCTGACTACCTGACCGTCTGGCCTGTAGTCCTCTACTGACTACCTGACCGTCTGGCCTGTAGGCCTCTACTGACTACCTGACCGTCTGGCCTGTAGGCCTCTACTGACTACCTGATCCGTCTGGCCTGTTGGCCTCTACTGACTACCAGACCCGTCTGGCCTGAAGACCTCTACTGACTACCTGACCCGTCTGGCCTGTAGGCCTCTACTGACTACCAGACCGTCTGGCCTGTAGACCTCTTCTGACTACCTGATCCGTCTGACCTGTAGGCCTCTACTGACTACCAGACCCGTCTGGCCTGAAGACCTCTACTGACTACCTGACCCGTCTGGCCTGTAGGCCTCTTCTGACTACCTGACCGTCTGGCCTGTAGGCCTCCTCTGACTCTGATAAGGAAGGAAACAGTTAGTTGAGATTTTTCTTCACAGCAAGGTCTGTCTTCACAGCAAGGTCTCTCTCTCTCTCCCTCTCCCTCTCTCTCTCTCTCTCTCTCTCTCTGTCTCCCCCTCGCCCCCCCCCCCCCCCCCCCCCCCCCCATCATGGCAGAGACATTATGGATATTACTGTTCCAGTCAATGATCAAACAAAACTTCCAGAGAGAGAAAGCAGAGAGACGAAGGGAGGAGGAGAGAGAGGGAGAGAGGGATTGAAAGATTATTCTAACAATCAATGCATTAATGCAAATATTGAGCATATTTATATACTTCGTTCACTTAAATTCTCTAAACATAAATAAGGTTTTTTCACACAGAGTTAGTGTCTCCACTCATGCCCAGGTAGGTTAGGTATGAGTCCTGGTGCTTCCATTCATTCATTCATTCATCCACTCACTCACTCACTCACTCACTCACTGTCTGTTCAACCAGACCTGCCTATAAGCCAGACTGAGACCTGAGGGCTGAAAGTTGAGGGCTGAGGGTTAAGGGCTGAGAGTTGAGGGCTGAGGGCTAAGGGCTGAGAGCTGAGGGCTAAGGGCTGAGAGTTGAAGGCTGAGAGTTGAGGGCTGAGAGCTGAGGGCTAAGGGCTGAGAGCTGAGGGCTAAGGGCTGAGAGTTGAAGGCTGAGAGTTGAGGGCTGAGAGCTGAGGGCTAAGGGCTGAGAGTTGAAGGCTGAGAGTTGAGGGCTGAGAGCTGAGGGCTAAGGGCTGAGAGCTGAGGGCTAAGGGCTGAGAGTTGAGGGCTAGACCTGACCTGCCTGTAAGCCAGACTGAGACCTGAGAGCTAAGGGCTGAGAGCTGAGGGCTGAAAGTTGAGGGCTGAGAGTTGAGGGCTAAGGGCTGAGAGCTGAGGGCTAAGGGCTGAGAGTTGAGGGCTGAGGGCTGAGGGCTGAGAGTTGAGGGCTGAGATTTGAGGGCTGAGGGCTAAGGGCTGAGAGTTGAGGGCTGAGGGCTAAAGGCTGAGAGCTGAGGGCTGAAAGTTGAGGGCTGAGAGTTGAGGGCTGAGGGCTGAGAGTTGAGGGCTAAGGGCTGAGAGTTGAGGGCTGAGGGCTAAGGGCTGAGAGTTGAGGGCTGAGAGCTGAGGGCTGAGGGTTGAGAGCTGAGGGCTGAGGGCTGAGAGCTGAGGGCTGAGAGTTGAGGGCTGAGGGCTGAGGGTTGAGAGCTGAGGGCTGAGAGTTGAGGGCTGAGAGCTGAGGGCTAAGGGCTGAGAGTTGAGGGCTGAGAGCTGAGAGTTGAGGGCTGAGGGCTGAGAGCTGAGGGCTGAGGGTTGAGAGCTGAGGGCTGAGGGCTGAGAGTTGAGGGCTGAGAGCTGAGGGCTAAGGGCTGAGAGTTGAGGGCTGAGAGCTGAGAGTTGAGGGCTGAGAGCTGAGGGCTGAGAGCTGAGGGCTGAGAGCTGAGGGCTGAGAGCTGAGGGCTGAGGGTTGAGAGCTGAGGGCTGAGGGCTGAGAGCTGAGGGCAGCGTAGGTTTAGTGCTAACCAGGTTATAGAAGTGGTAGGAGGACTTCAAGTGTAAAGTGTTAAATAGTTATATGGTGTGTCTGTGTTTGAGGGAAGTATGTTGGGTCGTGTGTGTGTTTCTTAGGTAGAGTGTGTGTTAAACGGGGCTGTTTATTAAACAGCTGTAGGATGTTCAGCAATGTTGCATAATTGCGTGCAAAGCTTTGAAGGCTGGTTGGGTCTCCCAGCTGAAGCAGGGCAGTCTGGGTAACATACTGTTAACAGTTATTTAGCGCCTGCTAATGGGCATGGGGAGCTGCGCCAGGGCTTTTATAGCGGAAGTGGCAGCGCGGGGAGCGGAGCGCGAGCTGACGAGGTGAGAGAGGAGAGAGAGGGAGAGAGCTGGGTAAAGGAGCAGAGGTTCCCCTAACTCCCCCAATACCCCACTGCCTGCCCTAGGAGCTCCAAACCCGGGCACACACCTCTAGAACCAGCGGGAGAGGAAGGTGGTGAGAGAGAGGGCGGAAGGGAGGGAATGGTAGAGAGAGAGACAGAGGCACACAATAGCACTTCAGTCTTGAAGTTTGTCTACCACTTCTATAATACATTTATCACTAGGCCTACACAGTCCTCAGAGAGAGAGAGAGGGCGATGGAGAGAGAGAGAGAGAGAGAGAGAGAGAGAGGGGGGGGGGGAGAAAGAGGGAGAGAGAGTGAAGGCCGGTTTTCCACTCACCCAGCTGAAATGACACGTGACACCTTCCAGACCCCTTCCCTCGTGCATACATCTAACCTTCCATTGAGATGCTTTTTTAACAGATGCGCTTGATATAATCTGATGCATTTATGAAATGTACTGGAGTTTTTATGGGCCCGTTCTGGTGGCTACGCCGGGAATATTATTTGAGTTGGATTTCCGGTCTGGCTGTATCGGGTTGTCATGGGGACAGAGCAAGGCGCCGCAAGTGCTGCTCTGACAGATGGAGAACACGGTAACGATTAACGGTGAGGGATTCTGGTTGTCTTTTATTCAAACCGGAAACTATAAGCGTCAGAGTGTTACCCTCTAAATCCATCTACTGCATAATGAAATAAACAAGAAATATATACAATAAACCCTAACATATAGTTCCTACATTTACGAAATAGAAAACATTTAAGTTCATTATTTTAATGTAACCTAATTCACTGTGATAAAAGGATATTAAAGTTAATTTTGATGAAATAAAATAAAAATATGTATTTTTAGTTCCATTCAATATTAAAAAGCAATTGAGAGTCCTCTGACACAAGCCTAGAATTCCTGCTATTGTTCTAATACAGAAAAGGGCTTAAGTATAATACAGTACAATACAGTATAATACAGTACAATACAGTACAATTCAGTCATTTCAATAATTATTGCTAATTTTAATCAAAGTATAGAAATACATAGTGGTGGGAAAAGTACTCAATTGTCATACTTGAGTAAAAGTAGAAATACCTTAATAGAAAATTACTCAAGAAAAAGTGAAAGTCACCCAGTAAAATACTACTAGTATTTGGATTTAAATATACTTAAGTATCAAAAGTGAATGGAATTGCTAAAATATACTTAAGTATCAAAAGTAAAAGTATAAACCATTTAAAATTCCTTAAATTAAGCAAACCAGAGGACACAATTTTCTTGCTGTGTTTTTGTTGACAGATAGCCAGGGGCACATGGCAACACTCAGACATAATTTACAAACAAAGCATTTGAGTTTAGTGAGTCCTCCAGATCAGAGGCAGTAGGGATGACCAGGGATGTTCTCTGTTTAGTGAGTCAGCCAGATCAGAGGTAGTAGGGATGACCAGGGATGTTCTCTGTTTAGTGAATCCTCCAGATCAGAGGCAGTAGGGATGACCAGGGATGTTCTCTGTTTAGTGAGTCAGCCAGATCAGAGGCAGTAGGGATGACCAGGGATGTTCTCTGTTTAGTGAGTCCTCCAGATCAGAGGCAGTAGGGATGACCAGGGATGTTCTCTGTTGAGTGAGTCCGCCAGATCAGAGGTAGTAGGGATGACCAGGGATGTTCTCTGTTGAGTGAGTCCGCCAGATCAGAGGTAGTAGGGATGACCAGGGATGTTCTCTGTTTAGTGAGTCCGCCAGATCAGAGGTAGTAGGGATGACCAGAGATGTTCTCTAGATAAGTGTTTTGGGTGTCAGTGAAAATGTATGGTGTAAAAATTATATTATTTTATTTAGGAATGTAGTGGAGTAAATGTAAAAGTTGGCAAAAATATAAATAGTAAATTAAAGTACAGATACCCCCCAATACTACTTTAAAGTATTTTTACTTAAGCACTTTACTGGAAATAAGTATCATTATCCAAAATATATAAATGACAAACTATTATAAAAACGAATTTCTAATTTATTCTGTCTTATGACCTGATACAATCAGGATCCCGCTGTAGCCCAAATCTGATGTTTTGCCATTTTAGCTGTGGAACTGCCTTAAAACAGGCAAATCCTCAATGGCTCCTGGCAATATACTTAAAGCAAACATTGCTATTGGCTGCACAGAGTCATTGAGAGAAATCCCATGCAGACTTGTTTACAGCCTGTCATTCTGAGCTTGTATCACAAGTGGGGTGGTTGGGGCTTTGTGACAATGATCAAGTGAAGCTGCTCACCAATTTGATGGCTCCAACGCCATTCCACCTACCACACCGCAAAAACATCCACTAGAGGTTCATGCTATTCAGTATCTATCCCTACCCCATTGAAGTTGAAATTTACAATCGTTAAGGTTAGGTAAGTGTTATGGCTATTGTTATGGTTAAGGTTAAGGTTGAGGTTAGGGTTAAGTTAAAGTTATGGTTAGGGTTAGGGTTAGGGTTAGGGTTATGGTTAGGGTTAAGGTTAAGGTTAAGGTTAAGGTTAAGTTAAGTTTAATTTAGGGTTAGAGTTAAGGTTAAGGTTAAGTTAAGGTTAGGGTTAGGGTTATGGTTATGGTTAGGGTTAAGGTTAAGTTAAAGTTAACTTAGGGTTAGGGTTAAGGTTAAGGGTTAGGGTTAGGGCTAGGGTTAACATTAAGTTGGGGGTGGAAGGGTAGCCTAGTGGTTAGAGCGTTGGGCTAGTAATCGAAAGGTTGTGAGTTTGAATCCCTGAGCTGACAAGGTACAAATCTGTCATTCTGCCCCTGAACAAGGCAGTTAACCCACTGTTCCTAGGCTATCATTGAAAATAAGAATTTGTTCTTGCCTAATAAATGTATTAAAAAAAGTTTAAGGGTAGGGACATCCCAAGGATCAGCTATGCAGGTGTTGGCTATCCAGGTTAAAGCTTGATGTGATTGAAAGGTATTTTTTTTGATGCTATCAACATAGTTTCTTACTTAGCATTAAATATAGGCAATGTTTAACTTCTATAAAGGTAAATGTTGAAATCAAACTATAGGCTGGTGGTACTAGAAACAGCTCTACTTGTCCCACATTTTGTTGTGTTACAGACTGAATGTAAAATGGATTCATTTGATCATTTGTGTCACTGATCTACACACAATACCCCATAATGTCAAAGTGGAACTCTGTTTGCAGAAATGTTTAGAAATTAATAAATCATTTACATCTGAAATGTCTTGAGTCAATAAGTATTCAACCACTTTGTTAATAATGTCAAGCCTAAATAAGTTCATGAGTAAAAATGTGCTTTAAGAAGTCACATAATAAGTTGCATGGACTCACCCTGTGTGCAATAATAATGTTTAAAACAGCCTTGTCCACATATCTGGGGAATCAATTATTATGTTTGTATTCAATTCAGTCTATTCAATTCAGTCTATTCAATTCAGTCTATTCAATTCAGTCTGGTATAAGAACGGTATCCCCTATCTGCAAAAGCAAGGTGTCTGCGGAAAGCTGGGTATCTTGGCTATTGATCGGTGTCTTCAAAAGCTTTGGTGTGACTTACGATTTTACAAATATATAACGGAAGGTCGAGCCGATGACCTAATTTCGAGCCTAATGACCTAATTTCAAGATGGCTACTGCCTCCATTCCGGTTAGCGTTGTGAAGCATAAACAAAATAAAGGCGGTATATTTCGATATGCACCGAAAGCCGGGACTCCACAGATCATGAGGATGTCTTATTTGTCTGCCTGTGACCTACCGTTACTGATCACCAGCCCCGAGAGTCAAAATGTTTTTACCAAACAGCAGACATCTTACAAGGTAAGCCTCGGTTTGGTCTGCGTTGAGCTATAGCCACATGGGGGGTATCGCATGATGTTATCTGATGATGTATGACTTAATATTAACAACGAATGTCCACCGATATGTCCACCGTCCACTATATCTTTGTTCATAAAAAATTTGATGTTGCCTGCTTACGCGCTGTCGGCATCCATTACACAGGGGATTGGCTACCATGGCATCTTGGCAGTATTGTAACCAATGGGAAACGCTTTCCAGGGATATGCAGATTAACTGGGTGGGACAAAGCAAGGCCTAGAGCCTATGATTAATGCAAACTATTGCTACCTGGCTCAGAAACGAGACGCACCGAGCACGCTACATTACATTCTAAACAGATTTCATTGCTTTAATGTCATCACTTTAGCATGAAAGATGGCTTCTCAAGGTGATAAAAAGGGGAAAACTAAGAATATCAGACAGAAAACCCCCCAAAAAAAGCAGCTTTGAGTAAGAATACCGACAAGAAGCTTTGAATAAAATACTGGAGTCAGACTCGGATCAAGGGAGTGATTTGGACAATGAGGATTTGGACTCAGCCGACTCAGATTGCTTTCTCGAAGGATTGAATCCACTTTTAGATCTGAAAGTAAATTATATTCATGACTTTATTAAGCTAATTTACTATATTAAGTTATCCAAGATGGCGTAGCATTGCAGACGTTGTTTGTCGTTCTCCCGTGTAAATTTAGATTTTTTTCGTCTTTTGTATGTACAGTGCCTCTTAAAGTTAAAGTTACAGGTCTGTGAGAGCCAGAAATCTTGCTTGTTTGTAGGTGACCAAATACTTATTTTCCACCATCATTTGCAAATAAATTGATTAAAAATCCTACAATGTGATTTTCTGGATTTTTTTCTCTCACTTTGTCTGTCATGGTTGAAGTGTACCTATGGTGAAAATTACAGGCCTCTCTCATCTTTTTAAGTGGGAGAACTTGCACAATTGGTGGCTGACTAAATACTTTTTTGCCCCACTGTAATTCGATATATTTTCAATCTTTTTCCATTTTTAAATGAAATATACCTTCCGGCAACCCGCCTCACCCAATGTGATTTTCTATTTTTAGACCTTATAGCCAGAACCTCAATCAGAAGCTAGCCATCAGAAGCTAACCAGCTTATTAGCTTATAGCTACTTAGTCATTGTTAGTCACTGCTAGCGGCCTTTACCTTTAGCACAGACACCAGCCGCTTTTAGCCTGGATAATACCTGCCAGTCTGCACAGCGCGTTATCAACCCTGAGCATACCGGACTCCACTACAACACCTGATTCCTGTCATAAGCCCTGGACCGTTACTCCTGATCATCACAGCTAGCTAGGTGCCACCGAGTGGCCCAGCCCCGAAGCTAGCCTTGAGCCAGGCCCATCTCCCGTCCTACTCAGTGGACCCTATGATCACTCGGTTACACAGCTAATGCTCTTCACTAACTAGTCGTGTTCACTAACACGACTAGAATCCACCACCGGATTCTTGTCGTAAGCTCTGAACCTTTGCATCGGATCATCGCTGCTAGCTAGCTGCTACCGGGTGGCTATAGTGGCTAACGCCCTTGTCCCGAAGCTAGCGCCAGTTATCATCGAGCCAGGTGCCTATCCCGGCTAGCAGCCAAAATTACTCCAGCTACAATACCGCTTTTGTCAACTGGCCTGGACCCTTTGTCGACACGGAGCCTCGCCGTTCCATTACGACTGGTCTGCCGACGTAATTCCATCCGTTGTGCCCTCAACTGGCCTTTGCTGAACGTCGGTGCAGACGCTTCTACAAGCCCCGGCCTGTTAACCTTTTTTGAACGCCATGTCTCCCGCTTGCTAGTAATGACTTCCCTGTTCCAACTATTGCTGTTCACTGGACACTATGATCACTTGGCTACATAGCTAATGCCTGCTGGACTGTTCATTAATCATGGTACTCCATTTTTGTTGTTTATTTTGTTTATCTGTCGGCCCCAGCCTCGAACTCAGGCCCTGTGTGTAGTTAAGTGACCCTCTCTGCCCATTCATCGCCATTTTACCTGTTGTTGTTGTTGTCTTAGCTGATTAGCTGTTGTTGTGTTACCCGTTGTTGCCTTAGCTAGCTCTCCCAATCTACACCTGTGATTGCTTAATGCCTCGCTTTATGTCTCTCTCAAATGTCAATATTCCTTGTATACTGTTGTTTAGGATAGTTATCATTGTTTTAGTTTACTGTGGAGCCCCTAGTCCCACTCAACATGCGTCAGATACCTCTTCTCTCACCTCCCACACATGCGGTGACCTCACCCAGCATAACTAGTTCATCCAGAGATGCAACCTCTCTTATCATCACTCAATATCTAGGTTTACCTCCACTGTACCCGCTGTCTGTACATTATGCCCTGAATCTATTCTACCACTCCCAGAAACCTGCTCCTTTTATTCGCTGTCCCCAACACACTAGACGACCTGTTTTGATAGCCTTGAGCCGTACCCTCATCCTACTCCTCCTCTGTTCCTCGGGTGATGTGGAGGTAAACCCAGTCCCTGTGTGTCCCCAGGCGCTCTCATTTGTTGACTCCTGTAACCATAAAAGCTTTGGTTTCATGCATGTTAACATCAGAAGCCTCCTTCCTAAGTTTGTTTTACTCACTGCTTTAGTACACTCCGCCAACCCTGATGTCCGTGCCGTGTCTGAATCCTGCATTAGGAAGGCCACCAAACATTCTGAGATTTCCATCCCCAACTACAACATTTTCCGCCAAGATAAAACTGCCAAAGGGGGAGGAGTTAGCCTGCAAAGTTCTGTCATACATTCCAGTCTCTGCCCAAACAGTTTGAGCTTCTAATTTTAAAAATGAATCTCTCCAGAAAAAAGTATCTCACTGTTGCCACCTGTTATAGACCACCCTCAGCTCCCAGCTGTGCCCTGGACACCATATGTGAATTGATTGCCCCTCATCTATATTCAGAGTTTGTTCTGTTAGGTGACCTAAACTGGGATATGCTTAACACCCCGGCAGTCCTACAATCTAATCTAGATGCCCTCAATCTCACACAAATGATCAAACTACGCAACAGGTACAACACTAATTCCGTAAACATGTCCACCCTCATAGATATTATTCTGACCAACTTGCCCTCCAAATACACCTCTGCTGTTTTCAATCAAAATCTCGGCGATCACTGCCTGATTGACTGCATCCACTATGGGTCCGCGGTCAAACGACCACCGCTCATCACTGTCAAACGCTCCCTAAAACACTTCTGCGAGCAGGCCATTCTAATCGACCTGGCCCTGGTATACTGGAAGGATATTGACCTCATCCCGTCAGTAGAGGATGCCTGGTCATTCTTTAAAAGTAATTTCCTCACCATCTTAAATAAGCACTCCCTTTTCACAAAATGTAGAACTAAGAACAGATATAGCCATTGGTTACTCCAGACCTGACTACCCTCGACCAGCACAAAAACATCCTGAGGCGGACTGCACTAGCATCGAATAGTCCCCGCGATTTGCAACTTTTCAGGGAAGTCAGGAACCAATACACACAGTCAGTTAGGAAAACAAAGGCTAGCTTTTTCAAACAGAAATTTGCATCCTGTAGCTCTAAATCCAAAAAGTTTTAGGACACTGTAAAGTCCATGGAGAATAAGAGCACCTCCTCCCAGCTGCACTGATAAATCCACCGATTAATCCACGATAATCAAGAATTTCTCCACGGCTGGCCATGCTTTCCACCTGGCTACCCCAACCCCGGCCAACCGCTCCACACCTCCCGCAGCTACTTGCCCAAGCCTACCCAGCTTCTCCTTCACCCAAATCCAGATAGCAGATATTCTGAAAGAGCTGCAAAACCTGGACTCGTACAAATCATCTGGGCTAGACAATCTGGACCATCTCTTTCTAAATTATCTGCCGTCATTGTTGCAACCCCTATTACTAGTCAGTTCAACCTCTCTTTCATATCGTCCGAGATTCCTGAAGATTGGAAAGCTGCCGCGGTCATCCCCCTCTCCAAAGGGGATGACATTCTAGACCCAAACTGTTACAGACTTATATCCATCCTGCCCTGCCTTTCTAAAGTCTTCGAAAGCCAAGTTAACTTCTCTAGGGTAGGGGGCAGCATTCGGAATTTTGGATGAAAAGCTTGCCCAAATTAAATGGCCTGCTACTCGGGCCCAGAATATATGATATGCATATAACTGGTATATTTGGATAGAAAACACTCTAAAGTTTCCAAAACTGTTAAAATAGTGTCTGTGAGTATAACAGAACTGATTTGGCAGGCGAAACCCTGAGAAAAATCCATTCAGGAAGTAGTTTTTGTTTTTTGTTTTGTAGTTTTATATTCAATGCCATTACAGTATCCATTGACTTAGGACTCAAATTGCAGTTCCTATACCGTCCACTATATGTCAACAGTCTTTAGGAATTGTTTCAGGCTTGTATTCTGATAAATGAGGGAGTAAGACCAGTCTGAATGAGTGGACCCTGACGTGTCACATAGCTTTTTCATGCGCAATCCCGAGAGAGTGCATTTCTTGTTTAACTTTTATATTGACAACGTTACTGTCCGGTTGAAATAGTATAGATCATTTAGAATAAAAACAACCTGAGGATTGGATAAAAACATTGTTTACAATTTTGATTTTTTTGTCTGCCTGTTTTTACTGCGTTTGAGCCTGTGGATTACTTAAGAAAACGCGCAAACATATAAAGAGACTTTATCGGAAAAAAAGGAACATTTATTGAGTAAATTAATGTCTTATGAGTGCAACCATATGAAGATCATCAAAAGTAAGGGATTCATTTTATTGTAACGGTTGTCTTGGGAAGAAGGAGAGGACCAAAGCGCAGCGTAATAAGTGTTCATCTTATTTTAATGAAACTGAACACTTTCAAAAACAAAACAAAAAAGTGAAAACCGAAACAGTTCTATCTGGTGCAGACACACAAAGACTGAAAATAACCACCCACAAAACACAATGGAAAACAGGCTACCTAAATATGGTTCTCAATCAGGGACAACGATTGACAGCTGCCTCTGATTGAGAACCATATCAGGCCAAACACAGATATAGAAAATCATAGAAAAACTAACATAGCCAACCCACTCATGCCCTGACCATACTAAAACAAAAGACAAAACAAAGGAACTAAGGTCAGAACGTGACAGTACTCACCCCCCCAAAAGGTGCGGACTCCGGCCGCAAAACCTAAACCTATAGGGGAGGGTCTGGGTGGGTGTCTGTCCGCAGTGGCGGCTCTGGCGTCGGACGTGGAACCCACTCCACCATAGTCCTTCTCCGCCTCTCTACCTGCCTCCGTGGCCTCTTTAACGTGGAAGCGCCGGGGTGAAGGACGACTCCGGCAGCTCCGGGGTGAAGGACCACTCCGGCAGCTCCGGAGTGAAGGGCGGCTCCTGGCTGACTGACGGCTCTGGCGGCTTCTGGCTGACTGACGGCTCTGGCGGCTTCTGGCTGACTGACGGCTCTGGCGGCTCCTGGCTGACTGATGGCTCTGGCGGCTCAGGACAGATGGGAGGCTCTGGCGGCTCAGGACAGACGGGAAGCTCTGGCGGCTCAGGACAGACTGGAGGCTCTAGCGGCTCAGGACAGACGGGAGGCTCTGGCGGCTCAGGACAGACGGGAGGCTCTGGCGGCTCAGGACAGACGGGAGACTCTGGCGGCTCAGGACAGACGGGAGACTCTGGCGGCTCAGGACAGACGGGAGACTCTGGCGGCTCAGGACAGACGGGAGACTCTGGCGGCTCAGGACAGATGGGAGACTCTGGCTGACTGACGGCTCTGGCAGCTCCTGGCTGACTGACGGCTCTGGCGGCTCCTGGCTGACTGACGGCTCTGGCAGCTCAGCACAGACGGGAGACTGGCAGCTCTGGAGAGGAGGAAGGCTCTGGCAGCGCTGGACAGGCGGGAGCACCTGTAGGGAGGAGACGGAGAGACAGCCTGGTGCGGGATTCTGTCACGGGTAACTTGGTGTGTGAGGGAAGAATCAGGCGCAGAGAGCATATAGTTTCACAGGAAGACGTGCACTTATAATATCGCACAGAAAAATAATGCCCAACAAAACTGGGAGCGGAAAATGTGGACCAACCCAACACAACAGGGTACCAGGTCCAGAGCACGAACACCAAAAAAACATACTCATAGGTTACGTGTGTAACATTTACCATTTATCTCTATTTCTGAGCTTTGTAACTCTTCTGCTTGGCTGGTTACTGTTTTTAACAATTTGTCTACTGGGCTATGTTCTCAAATAATCGTAAGGTATGCTTTCGCCGTGAAGCATTTTTTAAATCTGACACCGTGGTTGGATTCACAAGAAGTTAATATTTTAACCTATGTAAGATATGTTTTGTTTTCTGAATTTTTATGATGACTATTTCTGAATTTGAATTTGGCGCTCTGCAATCTCACTGGATGTTGGCCAGGTGGGACGCTAGCGTCCCACATACCCTAGAGAGGTGAACAAACAGATCACTGACCATTTTGAATCCCACCGTACCTTCTCTGCTGTGCAATCTGGTTTCCGAGCTGGTCACGGGTGCACCACAGCCTCGCTCAAGGTACTAAACTATATCGTAACCACCATCGATAAAAGACAGTACTGTGCAGCCGTCTTCATCGACCTGGCCAAGGCTTTCGACTCTGTCAACCACCATATTCTTATCGGCACACTCAACAGCCTTGGTTTCTCAAATGACTGCCTCGCCTGGTTCACCAACTACTTCTCTGATAGAGTTCAGTGTGTCAAATCGGAGGGCCTGTTGTCCGGACCTCTGGCAGTCTCTATGGGGGTACCACAGTGTTCAATTCTTGGGCTGACTCTTTTCTCTGTGTATATCAACTAAGACACTCTTGCTGCGGATGATTCCTTGATCCACCTCTACGCAGACGACACCATTCTGTATACATCTAGCCCTTTGGACACTGTGTCATAAACTTCTTAAGGATCAGTGGACAAATTCCCTCTTTATATTTTGGCGCGTTTTGTTCAGTAATCCAATGGCTCAAATGCGGTCACAAGAGGCAGACGAAAATTCAAAATAGTATCCTTAAAGTCGGTAGAAACATGTCAAACGCTGTTTAAAATCAATCCTCAGGTTGTTTTTAGCCTAAATAATCTATAATATTTCATCCGGACAATCGTCAATAATTAAAGAAAAACAACTAAAGGTGCACCAAACAGGTTGGGGACTTTCCACTGGCCTCTCATTGAAACTGCTCATTCTCCCTAATTTTTCAGAATATAGGCCTGACACAATGTCTAAAGACTGTTCACAGCTAGTGGAAGCCATAGGGAACGGAATATGGATCTTATCCCTTTAAATGGTGGAAGGGCTTTCAATGGAAAAACACCCTTTTCAAAATAATAGCACTTTCTGGATGGATTTTCCTCAGGTTTTCGCCTGCCATTTCTGTTCTGTTATAATCACAGACATTATTTTAACAGTTTTTGAAACTTTAGAGTGTTTTCATTCTAAATCTACCAATATGCATATCCTAGCTCCTGGTCCTGAGTAGCAGGCAGTTTACTTTGGGCACGCTTTTCATCCAAAATTACGAATGCTGCCCCCTATCCCAAAAAAGTTATCAAACCTACAAACAAGCTTCAATGCCGTCAACTGCTCTTAAACACTAGTAAAACTAAATGCATGCTTTTCAACCGATCGCTGCCACTCACGCGCTCCAGCAGTTATATCTCACTGGTCATCCCCAAAGCCAACATATTCTTTGGCCGCCTTTCCTTCCAGTTCTCTGCTGCCAATGGCTGGAACGAACTACAGAAATTGCTGAAGTTGGAGACTTATATCTGCCTCACTAACTTTAAGTATCAGCTATTTGAGCAGCTTACCAATCGCTGCAGCTGTACACAGCTCATCTGTAAATAGCCCATCCAATCTACCTACCTCATCCCCATATTGTTTTTATTGACTTTTTTTTGCTCTTTAGCACACCAGTATTTCTACATGCACATCATCATTTGCACATGTATCACTCCAGTGTTCATTTGCAAAATTGTCATTACTTCGCTACTATGGCCTATTTATTGCCTTACCTCCTTACGCCATTTGCACAGACTGTATATACACTTTTTCTATTGTGTTATTGAATGTATGTTTGTTTATTCAATGTGTAACTCTGTTGCTTGTCACACTGCTTTGCTTTATATTGGACAGGTTGCAGTAAAATCTCATGGCCATTGGAGAGGCCAATAAACTCTCAGGGCCGTTGGAGAGGCCAATAAACTCTCATGGCCATCGGAGAGGCCAATAAACTCTCATGGCCATCGGAGAGGCCACTAAACTCTCAGGGCCATTGGAGAGGCCCCTAAACTCTCAGGGCCGTTGGAGAGGTCACTAAACTCTCATGGCCATCGGAGAGGCCACTAAACTCTCAGGGCCGTTGGAGAGGACACTAAACTCTCAGGGCCGTTGGAGAGGACACTAAAATCTCATGGCCGTTGGAGAGGACACTAAACTCTCATGGCCATCGGAGAGGCCACTAAACTCTCAAGGCCGTCGGAGAGGCCACTAAACCCTCAGGGCCGTCGGAGAGGACACTACGCTCAGGGCCGTTGGAGAGGACACTAAACTCTCATGGCCATCGGAGAGGCCACTAAACTCTCAGGGCCGTTGGAGAGGCCACTAAACTCTCAGCGCCGTTGGAGAGGACACTAAACTCTCAGGGCCGTTGGAGAGGACACTAACTCTCATAGACACTCTTTATTGGTGTTTTTACTTTACAGTAATGTAATTTTGTAAATTTAGTCAACTGTAATTCTATGTGTCTTACAACAATATATCCCTTTATTGTATTCCCCAGAGTGGAGGATTCAGAGGATTTGAATGATGACATTTGGGAGCCACCCCTCCCCAGCTAGCGCCCCCACCGGTCAAGGTCTTCACCCCTCCCCAGCTAGCGCCCCCGCCGGTCAAGTTCTTCACCCCTCCTCAGCTAGCGCCCCTGTCGGTTATTGGCTTCACCCCTCCCCAGCTAGCGCCCCCGCCGGTCAAGGTCTTCACCCCTCCCCAGCTAGCGCCCCCGCCGGTCAAGGTCTTCACCCCTCCCCAGCTAGCGCCCCCGCCGGTCAAGTTCTTCACCCCTCCTCAGCTAGCGCCCCTGTCGGTTATTGGCTTCACCCCTCCCCAGCTAGCGCCCCCGCCGGTCAAGGTCTTCACCCCTCCCCAGCTAGCGCCCCCGCCGGTCAAGGTCTTCACCCCTCCCCAGCTAGCGCCCCCGCCGGTCAAGGTCTTCACCCTTCCCCAGCTAGCACCCCCGCCGGTCAAGGTCTTAACCCCTCCCCAGCTAGCGCCCACGCCGGTTATTGTCTTCACCCCTCCCCAGCTAGCGCCCCCGCCGGTCAAGGTCTTCACCCCTCCTCAGCTAGCGCCCCCATCGGTTACTGTCTTCACCCCTCCCCAGCTAGCGCCCACGCCGGTTATTTTCTTCACCCCTCCCCAGCTAACGCCCCCGTCGAAACCTTGTTTCTCATTCTTGTTCAATGAACCATAAACAATCTTTAAACAATAAACGAACATGCACCCGTGGAACGGTCGTTAAGACACTAACAGCTTACAGGCGTTAGGCAATTAAGGTAACAGTTGTGAAATATTGGGACACTAAAGAGGCCTTTCTACTGACTCTGAAAACACCAAAAGAATGATGCCCAGGGTCCCTGCTCATCTGCGTTAACATGCCTTAGGCATACTGCAAGGAGGCATGAGGACTGCAGATGTGGCCAGGGCAATAAATTGCAATGCCCGTACTGTGAGACTCCTAAGACAGCGCTACAGGGAGACAGGACAGACAGCTGATCGTCCTCGCAGTGGCAGACCACATGTAACAACACCTGCACAGGATTGATACATCCGAACATCACACATGCGGGACAGGTACAAGATGGCAACAACCACTGCCCGAGTTACACCAGGAATGCACAATCCCCCCATCAGTGCTCAGACTGTCCGCAATAGGCTGAGAGAGGCTGGACTGAGGACTTGTGGGCCTGATGTATAAGGCAGGTCCTCACCAGACATCACTGGCAACAATGTCGCCTATGGGCACAAACCCACCGTTGCTGGACCAGACAGGACTGGCAAAAAGTGCTCTTCACTGACGAGTCACGGTTTTGTCTCGCCAGGGATGATGGTCGGATTCGCATTTATCGTCGAAGGAATGAGCGATACACCAGGGCCTGTACTCTGAAGCAGGGTCGATTTGGAGGTGGAGGGTCTGTCATGGTTTGGGGCGGTGTGTCACAGCATCATTGGACTGAGCTTGCAAGCAATCTCAACACTGTGCGTTACAGGGAAGACATCCTCCTCATGAGGTACCCTTCCGTCAGGCTCATCCTGGCATGACCCTCCAGCATGACAATTCCACCAGCCATACTGCTTGTTCCTTGCGTGATTTCCTGCAAGACAGGAATGTCTGTTCTGCCATGGCCAGCGAAGAGCCCGGATCTCAATCCATAGAGCACGTCTGGGACCTGTTGGATTGGAGGGTGAGGGCTAGGGCCATTCCCCCCAGAAATGTCCGGGAACTTGCAGGTGCCTTGGTGGAAGAGTAGGGTAACATCTCACAGCAAGAACTGGCCAATCTGGTGCAGTCCATGAGGAAGAGATGTACTGGAGTACTTAATGCAGCTGGTGGCCACACCAGATATTGACTGTTACTTTGGATTTTGACCCCCCCCCCTTTGTTCAGGGACACATGATTCAATTTCTGTTAGTAACATGTCTGTGGAACTTGTTCAGTTTATGTCTCAGATGTTGAATCTTGTTATGTTCATGCACATTTTTACACTTGTTAAGTTTGCTGAAAATAAACGCAGTTGACAGTGAGAGGACGTTTCTTTTTTAGTTTATTGCATGTGCTTTGCCATTGTGTAGGCTTCCTTAGGCATGATTTCTCCATTGTACTACATAATTGATACAGTGCCTTGCGAAAGTATTCGCCCCCCTTGAACTTTGCGACCTTTGGCCACATTTCAGGCTTCAAACATAAAGTTTTAAAACTGTATTTTAAAATGTGGAAAAAATCTAAGTATGAATAATTTCTAAAGGATCTGTAATCTACAGAGCTTTGGGAAAGTATTCAGACCCCCTTCACTTTTTCCACATTTTGTTACATTACAGCCTTAACCTAAAATTGATTAAATTGTTTTTTTTCCTCCTCATCAATCTACACACAATACCCCATAATGACATTACAATACCCCATAATGACATCACAATACCCCATAATGACATCACAATACCCCATAATGACATCACAATACCCCATAATGAAAAGAAAAAATAAGTTTCAACATTTTTGGAAATGTATTTTAAATAATGAAAACTAAAATATTAGATTTACACACAGTGGCATGAAAAAGTATGTCAACCCTTTGGAATTACCTGGATTTCTGCATAAATGTCATAACATTTGATCTGATCTTCATCTAAGTCACAACAATAGACAGACACCGTGTGTTTAAACTAATAACACACAAATTAAACTTTGCTGCATGTCTGAAGTTCACAAAAGAGCACCTGGATGTTCCACAGTGCTACTGGCAAAACATGATGAAACTAAAGTAGGGTTGTTTGGAAGGAACATACAACACAATGTGTGGAGAAAAAAGACATAGCACACCAACATCAAAAACTCATCTCAACTGTAAACGATGGTGGAGGGAGCATCATGTTTTGGGCTGCTTTGCTGCCTCAGGACATGGACAGCTTGCTATCATCGACGGAAAAATGAATTCCCAAGTTTATCAAGACATTTTGTAGGAGAATGTAAGGCTATCTGTCTGACAATTGAAGCGCAACAGAAGTTAGGTGATGCAACAGGAAAACGACTCAAAAGACAGAAGTAAATCAACAACAGAATGCCTTGAACAGAAGAAAATATGCCTTCTGGAGTGTCCCAGTCAGTCCTGACCTCAACCCGATTGAGATGCTGTGGCATGACCTCACCCTTGTGCATGTCTGATCTGCAACTACAGAAAACATTTGGTTGAGGTTATTGCTGCCAAAGGAGGGTCAACCTGTTATTAAATCCAAGGGTTCACTTACTTTTTCCAACCTGCGCTGTGAATGTTTACACGGTGTGTTCAAGAAAGACATAAAAAATTATAATTGGTTGTGTGTTATTAGTTTAAGCAGACTGTGTTTGTCTTTTGTTGTTACTTAGAAGAAGATCAGATAAAATGAATATCAAGGTTTTTCTAAACTTACTTTTTCTTCCCACTGTAAGTATTCAAACAATTTACTCAGTACTTTGTTGAATCATCTTTGGCTGCAATTAAAGCCTCAATCTTCTTGGGTATGATGAAGCCACTCCTGTGTTGTCTTGGCTGTGTGTATAGGTTCGTTGTTCTGGATGGTGAACCTTCGCCCCAGTCTGAGGTCCTGAGCGCTCTGGAGCAGGTTTTCATCAAGGATCTCTCTGTACTTTGCTCCGTTCATCTATCTTTCAATTTGGACTTTTCTGCCAGTCCCTGCCACTGAAAAACATCCCCACAGCATGATGCTGCCACCACCATGCTTCACCGTAGGCATGGTGCCAGGTTTCCTCCAGATGTGGCACTTGGCATTGAAGCCAAAGAGTTCAGTCTTGGTTTCATCAGACCAGATCATCTTGTTTCTTGTAGTCTGAGAGTCCTCTATGTGCCTTTTGGCAAACTCCAAGCGGGCTGTCATGTGTCTTTTACTGAGGAGTGGCTTCCATCTTGCCACTCTACTAAACTTCTTCCATTTAACAATGATTGAGGCCACTGTGTTCTTGGGGACCTTCAATGCTGCAGACATTTTTTGGTACCCTTCCCCAGTTCTCTGCCTCGACACAATCTTGTCTTGGAGCTCTATGGACAATTAATTCGACCTCGTGGCTTGATTTTTGATCTGACATGTACTGTCAACTGTTGGACCTTATATAGACAGGTGTATGCCATTCCAGATCATGTCCAATCAATTGAATTGACCACAGGTGGACTCCAATCAAGTTGTAGAAACATCTCAAGGATGATCAATGGAAACAGGATGCACCTGAGCTCAATGTCAAGTCTCATTGCAAAGGGTCTGAATATCTATGCAAATAAGTTATTTGTGTTTTTCATATTTAATATATTTGCAAAACATTTTTTTTGCTTTCTCATTATGGGGTATTGTGTGTAGATTGACAAGGGAAAAATTTACAGTATGTAATCAATTTTAGAATTAAGCTGTAATGTAACAAAATGTGGATTTTTTGTTTTTGTTTCCCAATGCATAATACCACCAAAGGTGCCCATTGTAAACGGCCAGCTCCTCAGTCTCAGGTGCTAATATATGCATAGTATTATTAGTATTGGATAGAAAACACTCTAACGTTTCCAAAACTGTCAAAATATTGTCTGTGAGTATAACAGAACTGATATTGCAGGCGAAACCCTGAGGAAAATCAAAACAGGAAGTGGCTTCTATTTTGAAAAATCCATGTTCCATAGCCTCCCTTTGCTGGATTTAAAGGGATATGAACCAGATTCCTTTTCCTATCGCTTCCTCAAGGTGTCAACAGTCTTCAGACATAGTTTCAGGCTTTTATTTTGAAAAATGAGCCAGAACGATAACATCTCGTCAAGTGGTCACATGAGTTTTGCTCGCGCAACATAATTTGTACAGCCATTGTTTTCCCCTCTCCTACTGTGAAAGACATTTGCGGTTGATATATTATCTATTATATATTTTAAAAACAACCTGAGGATCGATTATAAAAAACTGTGGACATTATGGAAACTATTTGGAATTTTCGTGTTTCATGTTTCTGTGGACATTATGAATATTATTTGGAATATACATCTGCGTTTTCATGACTGCTCTTTCCTGTGGAATTCTGAACATAACGCAACAAACAAATGGAGGTATTTTGGGTATAAAATAATCTTTATGGAACAAAAGGAACATTTGTTGTGTAACTGGGAGATTTGTGAGTGAAAACATCCGAAGATCATCAAAGGTAATGATTAATTTGATTGCTTTTCTGATTTTCGTGACCTAGCTACTTAATGCTTAGTGTACATATTGTTATGTTATGCTATCGATAAACTTACACAAATGCTTGGATTGCTTTCGCTGTAAAGCAAAAATCCACTCAGCTGATGTTCTGAAAGAGCTGCAAAATCTGGACCCATACAAATCAGCCGGGTTAGACAATCTGGACCCTTTCTTTCTAAAATTATCTGATGAAATTTTTGCCACCCCTATTACTAGCCTGTTCAACCTGTCTTTCGTGTCGATTGAGATTCCAAAAGATTGGAAAGCAGCTGTGGTCAACCCCCTCTTCAAAGGGGGACACACTCTTGACACAAACTGCTACAGACCTATATCTATACTACCTTGCCTTTCTAAGGTCTTCGAAAGCCAAGTCAACAAACAGATAACCGACCATTTCGAATCCCACCATACCTTCTCCGCTATGCAATCTGGTTTCCGAGCTGGTCATGGGTGCACCTCAGTCACGGTCATGGTCCTAAACGATATCTCAACTGCCATTGATAAGAAACAATACTGTGCAGCCGTATTCATTGACCTGGCCAAGGCTTTCGACTCTGTCAATCAAAACATCCTCATCGGCAGACTCGATAGCCTTGGTTTCTCAAATGATTGTCTCACCTGGTTCACCAACTACTTCTCTGATAGAGTTCAGTGTGTCAAATTGGAGGGTCTGTTGTCCGGGCCTCTGGCAGTCTCTATGGGGGTGCCACAGGGATCAAATCTTGGACCGACTCTCTTCTCTGTGTACATCAATGATGTCGCTCTTGCTGCTGGTGAGTCTCTGATCCATCTCTACGCAGACGACACCATTCTGTATACTTCTGGCCCTTCTTTGGACACTGTGTTAACATCCCTCCATGCGAGCCTCAATGCCATACAACTCTCCTTCCATGGCCTTCAATTGCTCTTAAATACAAGTAAAACTAAATGCATGCTCTTCAACCGATTGCTGCCTGCACCTGCCCGCCTGTCCAACATCACTACTCTGGATGGCTCTGACATAGAATATGTGGACAACTTCAAATACCTAGGTGTCTGGTTAGACTGTAAACTCTCCTTCCAGACCCACATCAAAACATCTCCAATACAAAGTTAAATCTAGAATTGGCTTCCTATTTCGCAACAAAGCATCCTTTACTCATGTTGCCAAACATTCCCTTGTAAAACTGACCATCCTACCAATCCTCGACTTCGGCGATGTCATTTACAAAATAGCCTCCAATACCCTCCTCAATAAATTGGATGCAGTCTATCACAGTGCCATCCGTTTTGTCACCAAAGCCCCATATACTACCCACCACTGCGACCTGCACACTCTCGTTGGCTGGCCCTCGCCTCATACTCGTAGCCAAACCCACTGGCTCCAGGTCATCTACAAGTCCCTGCTAGGTAAAGTCCCCCCTTATCTCAGCTCGCTAGTCACCATAGCAGTACCGTCCTGTAGCACGTGCTCCGGCAGGTATATCTCTCTGGTCACCCCCAAAACCAATTCTTCCTTTCCCGTTCTCTGCTGCCAATGACTGGAACGAACTGCAAAAATCTCTGAAACTGGAAACACTTATCTCCCTCACTAGCTTTAAGCACCAGCTGTCAAAGCAGCTCACAGATTACTGCACCTGTACATAGCCCATCTATAATTTAGCCCAAACTACCTCTTTCCCTACTGTATTTATGTATTTATTTTGCTCCTTTGCACCCCATTATTTCTATCTCTACTTTGCACATTCTTCCTCTGCAAATCAACCATTCCAGTGTTTTACTTGCTATATTGTATTTACTTCGCTACCATGGCCTTTTTTTGCCTTTACCTCCCTCATCTCACCTCACTTGCTCACATTGTATATAGACTTATTTTTCTACTGTATTATTGACTGTCTGTTTGTTTTATTCCATGTGTAACTCTGTGTTGTTGTATGTGTCGAACTGTTTTGCTTTATCTTGGCCAGATCGCAATTGTAAATGAGAACTTGTTCTCAACTTGACTTCCTGGTTAAATAAAGGTGAAATAAAAAAAACTCACTTTACGGAATTCAAAATTACAATGCTTGTCATTCATAATTTGGTTAGATATACAGTACCAGTCAAAAGGTTGGACCCACGTACTCATTCCAGGGTTACATTGTAGAATAATAGTAAAGACATCAAAGCTATGAAATAACTCATATGGAATCATGTAGTAACCAAAAAAGTTTTAAACAAGTTTTATACAAAAAAAAAAGATTCTTTAATGTAGCCACCCTTTGCTATGATGACAGCTTTACTCTTATCAATACTCTTACCATATCGGAATGACATCCAGAGAAGGAGAAGGTAGTTTGCTATGGTAGATACTGCATTGAAAATACGCTCGGTCCCAGAAAAGAGCGTCCTACAATGTAGGATGCGCTCGTCCCTTCCTCTGAATGGAGAGGCCTCCATGAGAAGAGGCAGTCCCAAATCTGGAAAATCTAAACAGCTATCTTCGTTAGCTTGATGGCTAGCTGCTTAGCTAGCAGTTTAGCTAGCTAGCCAAGATTAGAGTCTCTTTCAAGCAGGTTTTAAACTGTTTGTTAAAGGGGAAGTTCACTCATTTTTACATGTGGCCTTAATTTCACTCTTTCTGTTCTTGTAGTTGATACCCCAAACAGTTTTTTGATCACTTGCTGTTAAAAGCTATCCGCATAGCGATGTTTAAACTGCAGACTGGTCCTATATATGGGTCTAAATATATACTTTATTTGTATATAAATGTATACATACAATAAGCAGGTATTACTGTATCTGATGCCAACTGATATACCATACTGCCTCTCCTTATTTACATAAATATTGACAAAGGAGCAGGCCTAGATGGACCGGAACCCAAATGTATAAAGTGGTCTGCTAATGTTATAATGCATCCTATTGATCTATTCAACATGTCTTTAATGACTGCTGAAATACCTTCTGTTTGGAAATGTACCCGAGTGACCCTTCTTCATAGTGATGGAAACTCCTTAGATCCCAATAATTATAGACATATGTCAGTAATGTTTCTGCTCAATAGAAAAATCTCTAAGAAATTCCAAAATGTATCAATACCTAGATACATTTACTTAATTTCATCATGGGTTTAGACCCAGACATTCTACCACTACAGCATTATGGAAACTTACTAATGATATAAATTCTTCATCTGATCAAGGCAATCTAACTTGTGCAGTCTATATTGATTTATCAAAAGCAAAGTAGATAGTTGTTGCCAAAATCCCGAAGTATCCCTTTTGTTAATAAGTTATTATAGTGTTATTGTACAGATCTAAGAATTGCTTTCCTGTACCCATTAGAAAGACCTTAGTAACCCAACTGCTGCTTCCTATCTATCATCTATCAAAACACAACCAGGACCTTACTTTACGAATTAATGTAATTCATAATATTCATTTCAGATTCGTTGTTGGATGGCATTATAAGACACATCATTGCACAATGTCTGAATCACTAAATTGTGGTAGTCATTTATTTTTAAGTCTATTCACTTACATTTTCCCTGCATATATTAAGGAACACCTAACTTTACAAGACTCACATGTCCTTTTGACAACAGCAGCAATTACAAATTCCAAGGGTAAATCATGAGGTTGGAGTAAGATCTTTCACATACAGAAATCCAAATGACTGGAATAATTTACCTGTAGAAATCAGGCCATTACTATCACAGTCAATAAATCCCATTTTCAAATGTTAAGAACAAGCTGTTTGTGTTTTTAACTAATAAAACATCACATTGTGAAAATATTTGGAAATATGTATATATTATAGGTACTAAGGTTTATTAGTTGTAGGCCTAATTAATAGTTGTGCTGTTAATGTATTTTTTTTAAATGTACATTTGATGGGGATTGTGAAACAAGAGTCGCCATTTAAAATCTTCAACATACTGTTGACTTACGGTTAATGGGGATTGAAAAGCAAACGTCCCATTCTAAATCTTCATACTTGTTGTTAATGGGATTTGCGAAGCAAACATCCCATTCTGAATCTTTGTCATAATGATTTGTATTATTATTGTTGGGCTTATTGTGGGGCTGGCAAAGCATAAGCCCCAGCTTCAATCTTCAGTATAATTCTTCTAATCGTGGGCTTGCAAAGCATAAGCCCCAGCTTAGATATTCGACATACTTCTTATTATTATTCTTTAGCACGGTACTCCTCCTACACCGTTTAAGCTAGAAACACTGTTCAAACTTCTCACTCGAGATGCTTGTATACAACCTTTTGATATACATTTTACGTTATACATTTTTTTTGTATTTTTTTGTCCTCCATCCGCTTACATGGCATTTATTTAATATTCTAAAGCTCCCTATTGTGACATCACTTCCAACTGCCATTCTCTAAGTCAGTCCCAAACTGGGTGTACGCCAAATAAAAATGTGATTCGCAATTTTATTTTTTTTCTTCACATTTTCAAACAGTCCATTTATATTTTCCAACGGGGCTTGTACATTTCGGTGAGGTTTTTTTCTCTCGCCTGAGTAGCCTCGTTTCACTGGCAAAAATAAAATTAAACCATCTAGTGTTCAGCAAAATAACAACACAATGTCAAATACAGGTTGCCTAGACAAATAATTAACATCCAATCACATTAACTGTTACTCTCTCACGGGAAACTTTCACTCTTGCACAGACATTTAGAAACGAAACATGTCAATTTGAAAAATAAGCCACTGGAGTTTTTTGAGCGAGAATAAAGAAGACTTTTGAGTAGTAAGACATGTTTAAAAGCAACAGATACCATTAATAAGAAGGGAATAGAAGCATCTTATATGGTGAGCTACCGAATGGCTAGGACAGACAAGCCCATACTATTGTGGACTTAATTCTTCCTGCTGCCGCAGAAATGGCTGCTTCGCATACAAGCCAGTGAATTCTATGCGTTACAGCTGGATGAGTCAACAGATGTGGAGGGCCTGGCACAGCTCCTGGTATATGTCTGTTACAGCTGGATGAGTCAACAGATGTGGAGGGCCTGGCACAGCTCCTGGTATATGTCTGTTACAGCTGGATGAGTCAACAGATGTGGAGGGCCTGGCACAGCTCCTGGTATATGTCTGTTACAGCTGGATGAGTCAACAGACGTGGCGGGCCTGACACAGCTCCTGGTATATGTCTGTTACAGCTGGATGAGTCAATAGATGTGGAGGGCCTGGCACAGCTCCTGGTATATGTCTGTTACAGCTGGATGAGTCAATAGATGTGGAGGGCCTGGCACAGCTCCTGGTATATGTCTGTTACAGCTGGATGAGTCAATAGATGTGGAGGGCCTGGCACAGCTCCTGGTATATGTCTGTTACAGCTGGATGAGTCAATAGATGTGGAGGGCCTGGCACAGCTCCTGGTATATGTCTGTTACAGCTGTATGAGTCAACAGATGTGGAGGGCCTGGCACAGCTCCTTGTATATGTCTGTTACAGCTGGATGAGTCAACAGATGTGGAGGGCCTGGCACAGCTCCTGGTATATGTCTGTTACAGCTGGATGAGTCAACAGACGTGGCGGGCCTGACACAGCTCCTGGTATATGTCTGTTACAGCTGGATGAGTCAACAGATGTGGAGGGCCTGGCACAGCTCCTGGTATATGTCTGTTACAGCTGGATGAGTCAACAGATGTGGAGGGCCTGGCACAGCTCCTGGTATATGTCTGTTACAGCTGGATGAGTCAACAGATGTGGAGGGCCTGACACAGCTCCTGGTATATGTCTGTTACAGCTGGATGAGTCAACAGACGTGGCGGGCCTGGCACAGCTCCTGGTATATGTCTGTTACAGCTGGATGAGTCAACAGACGTGGAGGGCCTGACACAGCTCCTGGTATATGTCCGTAACGTTTATGGGGGGGTCAATTAAGGAAGACATCCTCTTCTGCAAACCACTGGAAACCAGGAGAGGATATTTTTAAAGTACTGGACAGCTTTGTGACATCAAATGGACTTTGGTGGTCAAGATGTGTTGGTGTCTGTACTGATGGAACAAAAGCCATGACAGGGAGACATAGTGGAGTGGTAACGCACGTGCAAGCAGTTGCTCCCGATGTCACTTGGGTACACTGCAGCATCCACCGAGAGGCTCTTGCTGCCAAGGGAATGCCTGACAGCTTGAAAGACGTTCTGGACACCACTGTGAAAATGCTTAACTTTATTAAAGCAAGTCCCCTGAACTCTCGTGTATTTTCTGCACTATGCAATGATATGAGCAGCGACCATGTAACACTTTTACAACATACAGGAGTGCGCTGGTTATCTAGGGGCAAAGTATTGACACGTTTTTAAAAAATTGATAGACGAGCTTAAAGTTTTCTTTACTGACCATAATTTTCACTTGTGTAACAGCTTGTATGATGACAAGTTTCTCACACGACTGGCCAATCTGGGTGATGTTCTTCTCACCTGAATGATCTGAAACTAGGATTACAGGGACTATCCGCAACTAGATTCAAACAAACAACTAGATTCATTATCCCTGTTATGCCCTGCCTCCAGTCCACTTACCGATATCTGAACAAGAGAGCCTCATCGAAATTGCAACAGGCGGTTCTGTGAAAATTAAATTGAATCAGAAGCCACTGCCAGATTTCTGGATAGGACTGAGCTCCAAGTTTCTTGCCTTGGCAAATCGTGCTGTTAAGACACTGATGCCCTTTACAACCACGTACCTATGTGAGAGTGGATTCTCGGCCCTCACTGGTATGAAAACTAAATACAGGCACAGACTGTGTTTGGATTTTTTTTAAAGACTGTGACTCTCCAATACAACCCAACATTGCAGAGTTATGTGCATCCTTTCAAGCACAACCTTCTCATTAACCTATGGTGAGTTATTCACATTTTGATGAACAAATGGTTTGATATATAAGATGGCTAAATAAAGAGCAAAATTATTGATTATTATTATATTATTATTTGTGCCCTGGTCCTATTGGAGCTAATTTGTCACTTCCCATGAGCCGGGTTGTGACAAAAACTCACACTCATTCTTATGTTTAATAAATGTATTGCGTAGTGTGTGTGTGGCAGGCTTACAATGATGGCAAAAAACAACATTTGAGCATGCGCTGACCCTGGTGCTAGAGGGGGTGCGCAGCTGGAGGTTGAATGTTTGAAGAGGTACGGGACTATAACATTTTGTGAACCGCTGCTCTAAGTGAAATTATGCCATTTTAACACAAATCAGCTAATTATTCCACTTAGACAAAAAGTTAGAGCGTTAGAGTGTTTACTTCCCTGGTACTCAAATCTGCCGTTTGAACACAAAATTATATTCTGATAAAAAATTACAGTCGTTTAAGTTACCGCATCAACAACATTTTCTGTAGCATGTTTGAAATAACTGCGGTTTTGACCACTACCCAAACAAGTTTGACAAACAGTTAGAGCATTTGGAATATGTGTCTACTTCTCTGCTATTCATACCTGTTCGTGAAATCTAAATATTCACTACGGATCTTACAGTACAGCTGTTTTAGGAACTGCATTATTACATCCTCTTCCACTTTTCCCAAACAACTGCCATTTTCACCACTAACACAACAAATTTATAAAATCTTCCCCTAATTCTCTGCTTGTCAAACCCGAAAACGGATTAGAAATCGTGTGTACAAATCTGTAACTAGACCCGTTTTAGTAACCCATCGCCTGCTCTCTTTCAAGCAAGAGATCTGTGTCATCTTTTAGATTCCAAAACAAAGCCGTTGCTAGGATACTAACAGAGGGCAAAAATTATGAGGAGCGTGAAGAGTGACCACAATTACTGACCACAACAACACAAATATTGACCACACAACAACTGAACCACACAACTGCAGACCACAACCACACAACTACTGACCAAAACAACTGACCACAACCACAAACCTACTGACAGTAAAAACATAACTCCTGACCACAACCACAAACCTACTGACCACAACCAAACAACTTCTGACCACACAACTACTGACCACAACTACTGACCACAACTACACAACTGCTGACCATATCTAGTGACCACAACCACACAACTTCTGTCTACAAAACTACTGGCCACTTATCTAATCACAGTAACTAGTAACCACCACAATTACTAACCAAAAGTACTGACCACTACAAAACAACTACTGACCACAACTACTGACCAAAACACTAAGGATCACAACCACACAACTGCTGCCCACAACCACAAAACTACTCATGACAACTGATGACCACTACATACCACAACTACTGACCACTGTTGAACATAATAACTGACCACAGGTATTTAACTCAACTACTGACTACAACCACAAAACTAGTCACAACAACTAATGACCACTACATACCACAACTATTGACCACAACCACAAAACTAGTCACAACAACTACTGACCACTACATACCACAACTACTGACCACTGTTGAACATATTAACTGACCACAACCACAAGTATTTAACTCAACTACTGACTACAACCACAAAACGATCAACCATATCTACTGTACTAAACTGCTTTAAACAACTACTTACCACAACTGACCGCAACCACACAACAACTGCTAATTACCACAACTACTGCTCACTGCTAATTACCACAACTAATTACCACAACTAATTACCACAACTACTGCTCACTGCTAATTACCACAACTAATTACCACAACTACTGCTCACTGCTAATTACCACAACAACTGCTTATTGCTAATTACCAAAACTAATTACCACAACTACTGCTCACTACTAATTACCAAAACTAATTACCACAACTACTGCTCACTGCTAATTACCACAACTACTACTCACTGCTAATTACCACAACTACTGCTCACTGCTAATTACCAAAACGAATTACCACAACAACTGCTCACTACTAATTACAAAAACTAATTACCACAACTACTGCTCACTACTAATTACCAAAACTAATTACCACAACTACTGCTCACTGCTAATTACCACAACTACTGCTCACTGCTAATTACCACAACTACTGCTCACTGCTAATTACCACAACTACTGCTCACTGCTAATTACCACAACTACTGCTCACTGCTAATTACCACAACTACTGCTCACTGCTAATTACCACAACTACTGCTCACTGCTAATTACCACAACTCTGCTCACTGCTAATTACCACAACAACTGCTCACTGCTAATTACCACAACTACTGCTCACTGCTAATTACCACAACTCTGCTCACTGCTAATTACCACAACTACTGCTCACTGCTAATTACCACAACTCTGCTCACTGCTAATTACCACAACAACTGCTCACTGCTAATTACCACAACTACTGCTCACTGCTAATTACCACAACTCTGCTCACTGCTAATTACCACAACAACTGCTCACTGCTAATTACCACAACTACTGCTCACTGCTAATTACCACAACTCTGCTCACTGCTAATTACCACAACAACTGCTCACTGCTAATTACCACAACAACTGCTCACTGCTAATTACCACAACAACTGCTCACTGCTAATTACCACAACAACTGCTCACTGCTAATTACCACAACAACTGCTCACTGCTAATTACCACAACTACTGCTCACTGCTAATTACCACAACTGCTGCTCACTGCTAATTACCACAACTACTGCTCACTGCTAATTACCACAACTGCTGCTCACTGCTAATTACCACAAGAACTGCTCACTGCTAATTACCACAACTACTGCTCACTACTAATTACCACAACTAATTACCACAACAACTGCTCACTACTAATTACCCCAACTTCTGCTCACTAATAATTACCACTGCTCTGGTCTGCATTAGTTTGCACAATACATTATTACTACTTAAAGTTGTCATGACGTGGCTCCCCCCTCTCACCGACCACAGGTTTTACAACGGTCAAAAACTCCTGGTTCACTGCCATGGAGTATTTTTATTTAACTAGGCAAGTCAGCTAAGAACAAATTCTTATTTTCAATGACGGCCTGTTCAGGGGCAGAACGACAGGTGCTAATTGTCAGCTCACAGCTCACCTTGTCAAGGTAACCTTTCGGTTACTAGTCCAACACTCTAACCACTAGGCTACCCTGCCACCCCGGAGTAGCCCCATACTGCCATGGAGTATTGAGGAAGAGAGCCTATGGCGAACAGACATTATTCTTGCCAAAACTCCTAGTCCCCAAAATAGGATAATTAAACAATATTTATATTTTTGAGAATGTTGGAGTAGTCTGTGAACACTTAAGGGACAGTCATGTCGAGGTTCTTTCATTTGGTGAGCACACAAAGGACAGGAAACAATCATTACTGTTTCTCTGGTTGTGTACACTTCTCAATTATGGGATTTGCATCTGATGATGTATAAAATATATGATTGAATATGAAACTATTTGTGAGAAGATGTAATGTTATGTTGGCCTTCTAAATGAGACTTGTTTAGATATAAAGTTTTAACTAGTCAGTGGCCACACTCCCGTGAGCCCGGACATTACATCAGGTGTCATGTAACCTCCACTTCCTCCACAGAGTATTAAACCACTTGTGACAAAATTTACATTAGACCAGAAAATATGGAGCTGTTAGTACATGTTGAAATGGTTGGCAATTTAAACTAGAATCAAGATAAGGCCGGGACGAGATCCCCTTGTTGGAAATGTCAACAGTGAAGAGGCGACTCCGGGATCCTGGCCTAGGCAGAGTTCCTCTGTCCAGTGTCTGTTTTCTCTTGCCCATCTTAATCTTTTCGTTGTATTGGTCAGTCTGAGATATGGCTTTTTCTTTGCAACTCTGCCTAGAAGGCCAGCATCCCGGAGTCGCCTCTTAACTGTTGACGTTGAGACTGGTGTTTGCAGGTAGTTAAGGACTTGTGAGGCATCTGTTTCTCAAACTAGACACTCTAATGTACTTGTCTTCTTGCTCAGTTGTGCACCGGGGCCTCCCACTCCTCTTTCTATTCTGGTTAGGGCCAGTTTGCGCTGTTCTGTGAAGGGAGTAGCACACAGAGTTGTAAGAGATCTTCATTTTATTGGCAATTTCTCGCATGGTTTAGCCTTCATTTCTCAGAACAAGAATAGACTGACGAGTTTTGGAGTAAAGTTCTGGCCACTTTGAGCCTGTAATCGAACCCACAAATGCTGACGCTCCAGATACTCAACTAGTCTAAAGAAGGCCAGTTTTATTGCTTCTTTAATCAGCACAACCATTTTCAGCTGTGCTAACATAATTGCAAAAAGGTTTTCTAATGATCAATTAGCCTTTTAAAATGATAAACGTGGATTAGCTAACACAACGTGTCATAGGAACACAGGAGTGATGGTTGCTGATAAAGGGCCTACACCTATGTGTTCCATAGAAAATCTGCCGTTTCCAGCTACAATAATAATTTACAACGTCTACACTGTACTTATGATCAATTTGATGTTATTTTAATGGGCAAAATATCTGCTTTTCTTTGAAAAAGGACATTTCTAAGTCACCCCAAACTATTTTATTTTACCTTTATTTAACTAGGCAAGTCAGTTAAGAACAAATTCTTATTTTCAGTGATGGGTTAACTGCCTAGTGGCTGTTCAGGGGCAGAATGGCAGATTTGTACCTTGTCAGCTCGGGGGTTTGAACTTGCAACCTTCCGGTTGCTAGTCCACCGCTCTAACCACTAGGCCACCCTGCCGCCCCAAACTTTTGAATGGTGGTGTACATAATTTTTTAACCCTTTGTCTCCCCAATTGGTTACAGTGTTGTTTCGCTGCAACTCACGTACGGACTTGGGAGAGGCAAAGGTCGAGAGCTATGCGTCCTCCAAAACACAACCCAACCAAGCCACATTGCTTCTTGACACAATGCCAGCTTAACACATGAAGCCAGCCACACCAACGTGTCAGATGAAACACCAAACACCTGGCGACCGCGTCAGTGTGCATGTGCCCAGCCCGCCACAGGAGTCGCTAGAGGGTGATGGAACAAGGCCGGCCAAACCCTTCCCTAACCTGGATGACGCTGGGCTAATTGTGCGCTGCCCTGTGGGTCTCCCTGTCGCGGCCAGCTGTGACAGAGTCTGGACTCAAACCAGGATCTCTAGTGGCAGAGCTAGCACTGCGATGCAGTGCCTTAGACCACTGTGCCACTCGGGTGGTCCATGTTCAGGCTATCGTAACTTCACATTTTTTTATTAAAACTTGTATGAACTATAATAATAATATAACCCAGCAACAATAATTATTCAACCATTCAAGCTAGAGAAACCAAACCAATTTTCACATGTTCAGGCTATTCTAACTTTCTTCTGCCTACTTTTTCAATTATAACCAGTCACTACAATTACTAATGTAGAAACTATCACTACTAAACCATAAATACTTTAAAACTGTGTTGCTTTAAATAGTAAAGTACATATCTTTTAATATCTACCACTTCCACAAGAAAATGTGTTTAAAAGAGCTTTAGCAAGCCCCACAACTTTACTTGTAAAGTCTACTTATTATTATTATTATTATTATTATTACTATTATTATTATTACTATTACTATTATTATTATTACTATTATTATTATTACTATTACTATTACTATTATTATTATTACTATTACTATTACTATTATTATTATTACTATTATTATTATTACTATTACTATTATTATTATTACTATTACTATTATTATTATTACTATTACTATTATTACTATTACTATTATTACTATTACTATTATTACTATTACTATTATTACTATTACTATTATTACTATTATTATTATTACTATTACTATTATTATTATTACTATTACTATTATTATTATTACTATTACTATTATTATTATTACTATTACTATTATTACTATTACTATTATTATTATTACTATTACTATTATTACTATTATTATTATTACTATTACTATTATTATTATTACTATTACTATTACTATTATTATTATTACTATTACTATTATTATTATTACTATTACTATTATTATTATTACTATTACTATTATTATTATTACTATTATTATTATTATTATTATTATTACTATTATTACTATTACTATTATTATTATTACTATTATTATTATTACTATTACTATTTGGAACGCTACTCCTCCTACACCGTTTAATATAGAAAAGCTGTTTAAACTTTAAAACGTGCAGATCGATCCGGAACAGTGTGCTTGTATACAACTTCTTGTACTTTTGAAGTTCTTATTTCTATGTCCTCCATCCGCTTACACTGGGATTTCCTCAAGATTCCAAACGGCCCCATTGTGACATCATCACTTCCAACTTCCATTCACTGTAAATACAGCAATGCAACTTTTGACACAAATCAGCTACTTATTCCACTTTTCAACAACTTAGATAAAAAATTAGAGCGTTTACGTATTCATCTACTTCTCTGCTCCTCAAGGCGTTTGAACAAAATATCCTATTCTGATAAAAAAGTTACATCTGTTTTAGTTACCACATCAAGAAAATGTGCTGTAACTTCTTTTGCAAACAACTACCGTTTTGACCATTACCCCATCAAGTTAGACAAAAACATAGATGATATGAAATCTTCCCTTACTTCTCTGCCATTAAAATCCCCAAAACAGATTAGCATCTACCAATCTGTAGACAGAGCTGTTTTAGTAACCCATCAACAGCTCTCTTTCAAGCTTCAGTAAATCATGTCAGAAGCACATTAAGCCAACAACAGCTGCAAATTCCAATAAAACTACATCACGTTTTGAAGTTCACCTTCCTGGCTTCGTCAAACAACACTATCGTGAATCTAGCAAAGAGTTTTGTGGGTCAGAGTAGCACAAATATACTGTAAGTCATCATGATTCTCAAACTTGCGGTGTTGCCAAGGCTACGGTTGCCTAGCAACGCTTGACTTGCAAGAGGGAATCTCTTCATAGCTCTTCAAATTCCCATGTTATGTCAATGTGTTTCAGATCGAACTGCTAGCGATAAGATTTTGAATGCTTCCCCGGTCTGGAATCATAAAGAGAAGATTTATAATGTTTACTAGCTTCGTCCTCCTTTTCAGGATCATGCTCTGCGCTCTAAATAACTAAACTGGTTAGTTTGCCTGTCTCTAAAAAGAGGGCAGGTTGTACCCCTCTGATTGGATAGAGTGGAATAGGAATAGCTTCTACCAATAAAGTTACAGCTGTTTGTTGAAGTTTAGAGTTGCTAAAAGTGTCTAGCTGACTGCTAACAACTCTCTGTGTCATCAATGAGCAGCCCAAAATAGAGACGTTGCTATGGATACTTACAGACACAAAAGACAAAACATATGACTCAACTACTGACCACATCTAGTTACCACAACCACACAACTTCTTACAACAACCACACAACTGCAGACCACATCTAGTAAAAATTCCCTTACTTAGTTGAGGTTAGGATTCCAACTTTATTTTAAAAATGTGAAATGTCAGAATAATAGTAGAGATAGTGGTTTATTTCAGCTTACATTTCTTTCATCACATTTCCAGTGGGTCAGAAGTTTACATATATTCAATTAGTATTTGGTAGCATTGCCTTTAAATTATTTAACTTGGGTCAAACGTTTTGGGGAGCCTTCCACAAGCTTCCCACAATAAGTTGGGTGAATTTTGGCCCATTCCTCCTGACAGAGCTGGTGTAACTGAGTCAGGTTTGTAGGTTTGTTGATTTATGCTGCAGTAGTTTATGTGTCGGGTGGCTAGGGTCAGTTTGTTATATCTGGAGTACTTCTCCTGTCCTATTTGGTGTCCTGTGTGAATTTAAGTGTGCTCTCTCTAATTCTCTCTTTCTCTCTTTCTTTCTCTCTCTCGGAGGACCTGAGCCCTAGGACCATGCCCCAGGACTACCTGACATGATGACTCCTTGCTGTCCCCAGTCCACCTGGCCGTGCTGCTGCTCCAGTTTCAACTGTTCTGCCTTATTATTGGAACATGCTGGTCATTTATGAACATTTGAACATCTTGGCCATAATCTCCACCCGGCAGCCAGAAGAGGACTGGCCACCCCACATAGCCTGGTTCCTCTCTAGGTTTCTTCCTAGGTTTTGGCCTTTCTTGGGAGTTTTTCCTAGCCACCGTGCTTCTACGCCTGCATTGCTTGCGGTTTGGGGTTTTAGGCTGGGTTTCTGTACAGCACTTTGAGATATCAGCTGATGTACGAAGGACTATATAAATACATTTGATTTTTGTAGGCCTCCTTGCTCCCACACATTTTTCAGTTCTGCCCACAAATTTTCTATGGGATTGAGGTCAGGGCTTTGTGATGGCCACTCCATTACCTTGACTTTGTTGTCCTTAAGACATTTTGCCACAACTTTGGAAGTATGCTTGGGGTCATTGTCCATTTGGAAGACCCACTTGCGACCAAGCTCTAACTTCCTGACTGATGTCTTGAGATGTTGCTTCAATATATCCACATAATTTTCATACCTCACGATGCCTTCTATTTTATGAAGTGCATCAGTCCCTCCTGCAGCAAAGCACTCCCACAACATGATGCTGCCAACCCCGTGCTTTACGGTTGGGATGGTGTTCTTCGGCTTGCAAGCCTCCCCATTTTTTCTCCAAACATAACAATGGTCATTATGGCCAAACAGTTCTATTTTTGTTTCATCAGACGAAAGGACATTTCTCCAAAAATAACAATCTTTGTCCCCATGTGCAGTTGCAAACCATAGTCTGTCTTTTTTATGGCAGTTTTGGAGCAGTGGCTTCTTCCGGCCTTTCAGGTTATGTCAATATAGGACTCATTTTACTGTGGATGTAGATATCTGTTTCCTTCAGTATCTTCACAAGGTCCTTTGCTGTTGTTCTGGGATTGATTTGCACTTTTGCACCAAAGTACGTTCATCTCTAGGAGATAGAACGCGTCTCCTTCCTGAGTGGTATGACGGCTGCATGGTCCCATGGTGTTTATACTTGCGTACCATTGTTTGTACAGATGAACGTGGTACCTTCAGGCGTTTGGAAATTGCTCCCAAGTATGAACCAGATTTGTGGAGGTCCACAATTTTTTTTCTGAGGTCTTGGCTGATTTATTTTGATTTTCCCATGATGTCAAGCAAAGAGGCACTGAGTTTGAAGGTAAGCTTTGAAATGCATCCACAGGTACACCAATTTTCCAAGCTGTTTAAAGCTACAGTCAACTTAGTGTAGGTAAACTTCTGACCCACTGGAATTGTGATACAGTGAATTATAAGTGAAATAATCTGTCTGTAATCAATTGTTGGAAAAATTACTTGTCTTGCACAAAGTAGATGTTCTAACTGACTTGCCAAAACTATAGTTTGTTAACAAGTAATTTGTGGAGTGGTTGAAAAACGAGTTTTAATCACTCCAACCTAAGTGTTTTTGGTAAACTTCCGACTTCAACTGTATATCAATTACAAGCAATATAGATAGCATACATGGTTAATATGTGCCATTTATTTCTGCTAGATCACATTTATAAGTGCTATTCATTAAAAACAAAATAAATAGATTTCTGGAGAAAACAAATCTATTATAATCAAGACATGAATGGAGTAAATCATTTTTGTCTTGAACAAATATCAATGAAACAAGGTTTTTCATCAAAATGGAAGTTTATTGCTTTGAACTGAACACATTGGAAGGACACATTTTACATACAGTATTTTATGGTAATGAGAAATGAGCCCCATTGAACACAAATTAAGGCTGGTCTACACACCACATGACTTTTACTGTGTGTGTTGCAAATGTATTTATTGCACTTGATGCATGTGTACTGTGTCTTCCTGTCCTTCTTGGGTCCACACACATCACAGCACTTCTTCTTGTTTCTATCGGCTACAATTTAGAATGATGAAAACAGTTCAGGAATTTTGCTAACATCTCACTCACTCACTCACATATAGATATAGTTACAGTAGGCCAAGTTAGGAGAGTCAGGCACACACACATGCAACAACATCACTCACACTTACTTCCGGTGTTGGAGTTGTTGGTTCTGCGGGTCGGGCGAATGGGGCACCAGCATCCTCCTCACGATGGCTGCAGAAGCTGGGGTCCTTGGGATATGTTACCTCCTCTGGTTTTGACCTGATTCCAGCTAGCTTGTTTCTCTGCACTGGCCTGATTACAGCTAGCTTGTCTCTCTGCACTGACCTGATTGCAGCTAGCTTGTCTCTCTGCACTGACCTGATTACAGCTAGCTTGTCTCTCTGCACTGACCTGATTGCAGCTAGGTTGTCTCTCTGCATTGACCTGATTGCAGCTAGCTTGTCTCTCTGCAATGACCTGATTGCCGCTGGCTTGTCTCTCTACACTGACCTGATTGCAGCTAGCTTGTCAGAATTGACAGAGACATTCTTCATCTTCCAAAGTGGAAGATGCTCCTTCCACACTAGCTTCTCTCTCAGCAAAAAAATATTTCTCAGGCCCTCCGAGCAGAGATTATTTTTGCCATACTGACTGATTGTGGTAAGGAACCACATGTGCAAAGCATTTTTTGTGTGTCCCTCCTCTGATTTGCACCTGGCTGGGGTAGAGTGTGTTTGAAAATACAGATTTTTTTTGCGATGTATCGAAATAATGTATTGTAAAAACATTGTGCAGGTTCCCGCAAGACATTGTGTAGTTTCACACACTACAAAGGATAAAGAGTGGGAGAAAAGCTGGAGACAGACAGGCAAGGAGACAGACAGGTTCTTTGTGCTTTGTTGAAACAGCAGGCCCCGGAAGGAGGAAGACAGTGTGAAGGCACTCAGCAAACCTTTTTGGTTCCTTTTTACTTGTTTTCACCTACACACACCCTTTTCCACATGTTTATTACCCTCGGGTCCAGTGGACCCGAACACCACATATGTAATATAAATGTGTAGGGGGGGGCACAGTGTGCACTCAATGAAAATGTGTTATTTTACATGATCTCCACAGCCAATGAGCCAAGGTCAATGAGTCTCAGGTTGAAAAAAAAACGAATTGTATCTTTTTTCTTTTAGTAAACATTGAAAATGGGTCCCACAGACCCGAACACCACACAAGGGTTACATTTGCATAAATGTGCATATAATTACTACCAAAAAAAATTGTAACTCTTGAACCATTCAAGCTAGAGACACCAAACCAACCTCCACATGTTCAGACTACACTAACTTCAAATGATATGCAACTATAACTATATTAATTTGCATAATATAATTCACCAACATTCATCTTTGATCCATTCAAGCTAAAGACACCAAACCAACTTTCACATGTTCAAGCTATCCTAACTTCAAATTCTTATACATTTTTTATCATCTATCACTTTATAAAGTAGCATAAAATAACCCACCAGCATTAAACCATTCAAGCTATATACAGAAAACATACTTTTTCATATGTTCAGGCTATTCTAACTTTTCATCTATCTACTTTTTCAACTATAACCAGTCACCACCATTAAAACTGCAGACACTATCACTACTATAACATTTTTCTAAACCGCACATACCTTAAAACTGCTTTGCTTTAAATAGTAAAGTAAAACTTTACTATTACCGCTACCACAAAAAAACTTTAATGAATTGAAGTCCCATCGATTATGATTCATGTATATTTACCATTTATTGTCATTCATGTATATTTACTATCTATTGTCATTCATGTATATTTACTATCTATTGTCATTCATGTATATTTACCATTTATTGTGATTCATGTATATTTACCATGTATTGTCATTCATGTATATTTACCATTTATTGTCATTCATGTATATTTAATATCTATTGTGATTCATGTATATTTACTATCTATTGTGATTCATGTATATTTACTATCTATTGTGATTCATGTATATTTACCATGTATTGTCATTCATGTATATTTACTATCTATTGTGATTCATGTATATTTACCATGTATTGTGATTCATGTATATTTACCATCTACTGTATATTATTATTTGGAAAGCTACTCCTCCTACACCGTTTAAGCTAGAAACGTCATTCAAACTTTAAAACGTGCAGATCGGTCTGGAATAGTGTGCTTGTATATAACTGTTTGATGTCTTTTATACCTTATAAACTATTAAAATGTTGGTCATTTTTACCCATCTTCATTCACCAACAACTTACACAAAAGTTAGAGCGTATTAAATCTTTGTCTACTTCTCTGCTATTCAAATCTGGCGTCTGAAAAAACAAACATTATTCTAATAAAAAAAAGCACAGCTGTTTTAGTAAATGCATAGAGATGATTAAATCTTCCTCTATTTCTCTGCTTTTCTTCTACCAATACAAAGTTACAACTGTTTGTCAGCTAACAGCTTTCTTGTCTCTTATCAGCCCAAATGGAGCAGTTGCTATGGATACACACAGACTGAGGAGCACATGTGGCAGGATAGACAAAAATGATGACGAGGGTGAAGATCGGGATGCAGCAACTACTGACCACAACCACACAACTATTGACCACAACCACACAAATTCCGACCATAACTAACCACAGCTACTGACCACAACTACTGACCACAGCGACTGACCACGACTGACCACAACCACACAACTACTGACCACGCCCACAAAACTACTGACCACTACAAACCACAGCTACAGACCACAATAACTGACCACAACTACTGACCACAACCACAACTACTGACCACAACTACTGAACCACACTCCTACTTACCAAAATAACTGACCATAACTACTGACCACAACCATGCAATAACTGACCACAACTAAGGACCACAACTACTGAGAACAACCTTCAACACTACTGACAACAACTTACCACTACTGATCACAACTACTAACCACAACCACAACCACGCAACTACTGACCACAACTACTGACCACAACCACTGACCACAACTACTGACCACAACTACTGACCACAGCTTCTGCACACAAGTCCTGACCACAAATACTGACCACAGACACACATCTGAGAACGAATTAGGAATAGCTTCTACCAATCAATAGATAGAGCTGTTTCAGTAACCCATCAACTGATCTCTTACTATATGCAGGAAGTCATGTCAGAAGAGAGCAGATTAGTTACTTAGCAACAACAGCTGCATATTCCAAATCTTTCAGTTCACTTTCCTTGTTCACATTCCTCTTTATAGACTATATGGGTCATAGACTACTATAGAACTCTATATATATATAGATTCAATGGGTTATAGACCACCAATATAGATTATATGGGTTATAGACCACTATAGACCTCTATATATTTAGATTCTATGGGTTATAGACCACCACTATATAACTCTATATATTTAGATTCTATGGGTTATAGACCACCACTATAGACCTCTATATATTTAGATTCTATGGGTTATAGACCATCACTATAGACATGTATATATATAGATTCTATGGGTTATAGACTACCACTATAGACCTCTATATATTTAGATTATATGGTTTATAGACTACCACTAAAGACCTCTATATATTTAGCTTCTATAGGTTATAGAGCACCACTATAGACCTCTATATATTTAGATTCTATGGGTTATAGACCACCACTATTGACTTCTATATATTTAGATTCTATGGGTTATAGACCACCACTATAGACATGTATATATATAGATTCTATGGGTTATAGACTACCACTATAGACCTCTATATATTTAGATTCTATGGGTTATAGACCACCACTATAGACATGTATATATATATAGATTCTATGGGTTATAGACTACCACTATAGACCTCTATATATTTAGATTATATGGTTTATAGACTACCACTAAAGACCTCTATATATTTAGCTTATAAAGGTTATAGAGCACCACTATAGACCTCTATATATTTAGATTCTATGGGTTATAGACCACCACTATTGACTTCTATATATTTAGATTCTATGGGTTATAGACCACCACTATAGACATGTATATATATAGATTCTATGGGTTATAGACTACCACTATAGACCTCTATATATTTAGATTCTATGGGTTATAGACCACCACTATAGACATGTATATATATATAGATTCTATGGGTTATAGACTACCACTATAGACCTCTATATATTTAGATTCTATGGTTTATAGACTACCACTAAAGACCTCTATATATTTAGCTTCTATAGGTTATAGAGCACCACTATAGACCTCTATATATTTAGATTCTATGGGTTATAGACCACCACTATTGACTTCTATATGTTTAGATTCTATGGGTTATAGACCACCACTATAGACATGTATATATATAGATTCTATGGGTTATAGACTACCACTATAGACATCTATATATTTAGATTATATAGGTTATAGACTACCATCAAAGACCTCTATATATTTAGCTTCTATAGGTTATAGAGCACCACTATAGACCTCTATATATTTAGCTTCTATAGGTTATAGAGCACCACTATAGACCTCTATATATTTAGCTTCTATAGGTTATAGACCACCACTATAGACCTCTATATATTTAGATTCTATGGGTTATAGACCACAACTATTGACTTCTATATATTTAGATTCTATGGGTTATGGACCACCACTATAGACCTCTATACAGATAGATTATATGGGTTATAGACCACTTTAGCCCTCTATATATTTAGATTCTATGGGTTATAAATCACTATAGACCTCTATATATTTTGATTCTTCGGGGTATAGACCACCACTATAGACATCTGTATATATAGATTCTATGGGTTATAGACCACCACTATAGACATGTATATATATATAGATTCTATGGGTTAAAAACCACCACTATAGACCTCTATATATTTAGAGTCTATGGATTATAGACCACCACTATAGGCCTCTATATATATAGATTCTATGGGTTATAGAACACAACTATAGACCTCTGTATATATATATTATGTGGGTTATAGACCACTATAGACCTCTATATATTTAGATTCTATGGGTTATAGACCACCACTATAGACATCTGTATATATAGATTATATGGGTTATAGGCCACTATAGACCTCTATATATTTAGATTCTATGGGTTATAGACAACCACTATAGACATCTGTATATATATATTCTATGGGTTATAGACCACCACTATAGACCTCTATATAGATAGATTCTATGGGTTATAGACCACTATAGACCTCTATATATTTAGATTATATGGGTTATAGATCATCACTATAGACCTCTATATATTTAGATTCTATGGGTTATAGACCACCACTATAGACATGTATATATATAGATTCTATGGGTTATAGACCACCACTATAGACATCTGTATTTATAGATTATATGGGTTATAGACCACTATAGACCTCTATATATTTAGATTCTATGGGTTATAGAACACCACTATAGACATCTGTATATATAGATTATATGGGTTATAGACCACTATATACCTCTATATATTTAGATTCTATGGGTTATAGACCACCACTATATACATCTGTATATATAGATTTTATGGGTTATAGACCACTATAGACTTCTATATACTTAGATTCTATGGGTTATAGACCACCACTATAGGCCTCTATATATTTAGATTCTATGGGTTATAGAACACCACTATAGACATCTGTATATATAGATTATATGGGTTATAGACCACTATATACCTCTATATATTTAGATTCTATGGGTTATAGACCACCACTATATACATCTGTATATATAGATTTTATGGGTTATAGACCACTATAGACTTCTATATACTTAGATTCTATGGGTTATAGACCACCACTATAGACATCTCTATATATATAGATTCTATGGGTTATAGACCACCACTATAGACATCTGTATATATAGATTATATGGGTTATAGACCACTATAGACCTCTATATATTTAGATTCTATGGGTTATAGACCACCACTATAGACATCTGTATATATAGATTATATGGGTTATAGACCACTATAGACCTCTATATATTTAGATTCTATGGGTTATAGACCACCACTATAGACATCTGTATATATAGATTTTATGGGTTATAGACCACTATAGACTTCTATATATTTAGATTATATGGGTTATAGACCACCACTATAGACCTCTATATAGATAGATTCTATGGGTAATAGACCACTATAGACTTCTATATATTTAGATTCTATGGGTTATAGATCATCACTAAAGACCTCTATATATTTAGATTCTATGGGTTATAGACCACCACTATAGACATGTATATATATAGATTCTATGGGTTATAGACTACCACTATAGACCTCTATATATTTAGATTCTATGGTTTATAGACTACCACTAAAGACCTCTATATATTTAGCTTCTATAGGTTATAGAGCACCACTATAGACCTCTATATATTTAGATTCTATGGGTTATAGACCACCACTATTGACTTCTATATATTTAGATTATATGGGTTATAGACCACCACTATAGACATCTATATATATATATATTCGATGGGTTATAGACCACCACTATAGGCCTCTATATATATAGATTATATGGGTTATAGACCACCACTATAGACATCTGTATATATAGATTATATGAGTTATAGACCACTATAGACCTCTATATATTTAGATTATATGGGTTATAGACCACCACTATAGGCCTCTATATATATAGATTCTATGGGTTATAGACCACAACTATAGACCTCTGTATATATAGATTATATGGGTTATAGACCACTATAGACCTCTATATATTTAGATTCTATGGGTTATAGACCACCACTATAGGCCTCTATATATATAGATTCTATGGGTTATAGACCACCACTATAGACCTCTATATAGATAGATTCTATGGGTAATAGACCACTATAGACTTCTATATATTTAGATTCTATGGGTTATAGATAATCACTAAAGACCTCTATATATTTAGATTCTATGGGTTATAGACCACCACTATAGACATGTATATATATATATATATATATATATATATATATATATAGATTATATGGGTTATAGACTACCACTATAGACCTCTATATATTTAGATTCTATGGGTTATAGACTACCACTAAAGACCTCTATATATTTAGATTCTATAGGTTATAGACCACCACTATAGACCTCTATATATTTAGATTCTATGGGTTATAGACCACCACTATTGACTTCTATATATTTAGATTCTATGTGTTATAGACTACCACTATAGACCACTATATATTTAGATTCTATGGGTTATAGACTACCACTAAAGACCTCTATATATTTAGCTTCTATAGGTTATAGAGCACCACTATAGACCTCTATATATTTAGATTCTATGGGTTATAGACCACCACTATTGACTTCTATATATTTAGATTCTATGGGTTATGGACCACCACTATAGACCTCTATACAGATAGATTATATGGGTTATAGACCACTTTAGCCCTCTATATATTTAGATTCTATGGGTTATAAATCACTATAGACCTCTATATATTTCGATTCTTCGGGGTATAGACCACCACTATAGACCTCTATATTTTTTGATTCTATGGATTAAATCCCACCACTATTGAAATCTATATACATAGATTCTATGGGTTATAGACCACCACTATAGACATGTATATATATAGATTCTATGGGTTAAATACCACCACTATAGACCTCTATATATTTAGAGTCTATGGATTATAGACCACCACTATAGGCCTCTATATATATAGATTCTATGGGTTATAGAACACAACTATAGACCTCTGTATATATATATTATGTGGGTTATAGACCACTATAGACCTCTATATATTTAGATTCTATGGGTTATAGACCACCACTATAGACATCTGTATATAGATTATATGGGTTATAGGCCACTATAGACCTCTATATATTTAGATTCTATGGGTTATAGACAACCACTATAGACATCTGTATATATATATTCTATGGGTTATAGACCACCACTATAGACCTCTATATAGATAGATTCTATGGGTTATAGACCACTATAGACCTCTATATATTTAGATTATATGGGTTATAGATCATCACTATATCATCACTATATATGGGGCGGCAGGGTAGCCTAGTGGTTAGAGCGTTGGACTAGTAACCGCAAGGTTGTGAGTTCAAACCCCCGAGCTGACAAGGTACAAATCTGTCGTTCTGCCCCTGAACAGGCAGTTAACCCACTGTTCCCAGGCCGTCATTGAAAATAAGAATTTGTTCTTAACTGACTTGCCTGGTTAAATAAAGGTAAAATAAAAAAAATAAAAAAATAATAAAATATAGACCTCTATATATTTAGATTCTATGGGTTATAGACCACCACTATAGACATGTATATATATAGATTCTATGGGTTATAGACCACCACTATAGACATCTGTATTTATAGATTATATGGGTTATAGACCACTATAGACCTCTATATATTTAGATTCTATGGGTTATAGAACACCACTATAGACATCTATATATATATAGATTCTATGGGTTAAATACCACCACTATAGACCTCTATATATTTAGAGTCTATGGATTATAGACCACCACTATAGGCCTCTATATATATAGATTCTATGGGTTATAGAACACAACTATAGACCTCTGTATATATATATTATGTGGGTTATAGACCACTATAGACCTCTATATATTTAGATTCTATGGGTTATAGACCACCACTATAGACATCTGTATATATAGATTATATGGGTTATAGACCACTATATACCTCTATATATTTAGATTCTATGGGTTATAGACCACCACTATATACATCTGTATATATAGATTTTATGGGTTATAGACCACTATAGACTTCTATATACTTAGATTCTATGGGTTATAGACCACCACTATAGACATCTCTATATATATAGATTCTATGGGTTATAGACCACCACTATAGACATCTGTATATATAGATTATATGGGTTATAGACCACTATAGACCTCTATATATTTAGATTCTATGGGTTATAGACCACCACTATAGACATCTGTATATATAGATTATATGGGTTATAGACCACTATAGACCTCTATATATTTAGATTCTATGGGTTATAGACCACCACTATAGACATCTGTATATATAGATTTGATGGGTTATAGACCACTATAGACTTCTATATATTTAGATTATATGGGTTATAGACCACCACTATAGACCTCTATATAGATAGATTCTATGGGTAATAGACCACTATAGACTTCTATATATTTAGATTCTATGGGTTATAGATCATCACTAAAGACCTCTATATATTTAGATTCTATTGGTTATAGACCACCACTATAGACATGTATATATATAGATTCTATGGGTTATAGACTACCACTATAGACCTCTATATATTTAGATTCTATGGTTTATAGACTACCACTAAAGACCTCTATATATTTAGCTTCTATATGTTATAGAGCACCACTATAGACCTCTATATATTTAGATTCTATGGGTTATAGACCACCACTATTGACTTCTATATATTTAGATTATATGGGTTATAGACCACCATTATAGACATCTATATATATAAATATTCGATGGGTTATAGACCACCACTATAGGCCTCTATATATATAGATTATATGGGTTATAGACCACCACTATAGACATCTGTATATATAGATTATATGAGTTATAGACCACTATAGACCTCTATATATTTAGATTATATGGGTTATAGACCACCACTATAGGCCTCTATATATATAGATTCTATGGGTTATAGACCACAACTATAGACCTCTGTATATATAGATTATATGGGTTATAGACCACTATAGACCTCTATATATTTAGATTCTATGGGTTATAGACCACCACTATAGGCCTCTATATATATAGATTCTATGGGTTATAGACCACCACTATAGACCTCTATATAGATAGATTCTATGGGTAATAGACCACTATAGACTTCTATATATTTAGATTCTATGGGTTATAGATAATCACTAAAGACCTCTATATATTTAGATTCTATGGGTTATAGACCCTCCACTATAGACATGTATATATATATATATATATATATATATATATAGATTATATGGGTTATAGACTACCACTATAGACCTCTATATATTTAGATTCTATGGGTTATAGACTACCACTAAAGACCTCTATATATTTAGCTTCTATAGGTTATAGAGCACCACTATAGACCTCTATATATTTAGATTCTATGGGTTATAGACCACCACTATTGACTTCTATATATATATATAGAGATTCTATTGGTTATAGATCACCACTATAGACCTCTATATAAATAGATTCTATAGGTTATAGACCACCACTATAGACCTCTATATATTTAGATTCTATGGGTTATAGACCACCACTATTGACTTCTATATATTTAGATTCTATGTGTTATAGACTACCACTATAGACCACTATATATTTAGATTCTATGGGTTATAGACTACCACTAAAGACCTCTATATATTTAGCTTCTATAGGTTATAGAGCACCACTATAGACCTCTATATATTTAGATTCTATGGGTTATAGACCACCACTATTGACTTCTATATATATATATAGAGATTCTATTGGTTATAGATCACCACTATAGACCTCTATATAAATAGATTCTATTGGTTATAGACCACCACTATAGACATCTGTATATATAGATTCTATGGGTTATAGACCACCACTATAGACCTCTATATATAGATTCTATGGGTTATAGATCACCACTATAGACCTCTATATATATAGATTCTATGGGTTATAGACCACCACTATAGACATCTGTATATATAGATTATATGGGTTATAGACCACCACTATAGGCCTCTATATATATAGATTATATGGGTTATAGATAACCACTATAGGCCTCTATATATAGATTATATAGGTTATAGACCACCACTATAGACCTCTATATATATATTTATTTATTTAATTTTTATTTTACCTTTATTTAACCAGGTAGGCAAGTTGAGAACAAGTTCTCATTTACAATTGCGACCTGGCCAAGATAAAGCAAAGCAGTTCGACAGATACAACAACACAGAGTTACACATGGAGTAAAACAAACATACAGTCAATAATAAAGTATAAACAAGTCTATATACAATGTGAGCAAATGAGGTGAGAAGGGAGGTAAAGGCAAAAAAAAAGGCCTTGGTGGCAAGGTAAATACAATATAGCAAGTAAAACACTGGAATGGTAGTTTTGCAATGGAAGAATGTGCAAAGTAGAAATAAAAATAATGGGGTGCAAAGGAGCAAAATAAATAAATAAATTAAATACAGTTGGGAAAGAGGTAGTTGATAGGGCTAAATTATATGTGGGCTATGTACAGGTGCAGTAATCTGTGAGCTGCTCTGACAGTTGGTGCTTAAAGCTAGTGAGGGAGATAAGTGTTTCCAGTTTCAGAGATTTTTGTAGTTCGTTCCAGTCATTGGCAGCAGAGAACTGGAAAGAGAGGCGGCCAAAGAAAGAATTGGTTTTGGGGGTGACTAGAGAGATATACCTGCTGGAGCGTGTGCTACAGGTGGGAGATGCTATGGTGACCAGCGAGCTGAGATAAGGGGGGACTTTACCTAGCAGGGTCTTGTAGATGACATGGAGCCAGTGGGTTTGGCGACGAGTATGAAGCGAGGGCCAGCCAACGAGAGCGTACAGGTCGCAATGGTGGGTAGTGTATGGGGCTTTGGTGACAAAACGGATTGCACTGTGATAGACTGCATCCAGTTTGCTGAGTAGGGTATTGGAGGCTATTTTGTAAATTACATCGCCAAAGTCGAGGATTGGTAGGATGGTCAGTTTTACAAGGGTATGTTTGGCAGCATGAGTGAAGGATGCTTTGTTGCGAAATAGGAAGCCAATTCTAGATTTAACTTTGGATTGGAGATGTTTGATATGGGTCTGGAAGGAGAGTTTACAGTCTAACCAGACACCTAAGTATTTGTAGTTGTCCACGTATTCTAAGTCAGAGCCGTCCAGAGTAGTGATGTTGGACAGGCGGGTAGGTGCAGGTAGTGATCGGTTGAAGAGCATGCATTTAGTTTTACTTGTATTTAAGAGCAGTTGGAGGCCACGGAAGGAGAGTTGTATGGCATTGAAGCTTGCCTGGAGGGTTGTTAACACAGTGTCCAAAGAAGGGCCGGAAGTATACAGAATGGTGTCGTCTGCGTAGAGGTGGATCAGAGACTCACCAGCAGCAAGAGCGACCTCATTGATGTATACAGAGAAGAGAGTCGGTCCAAGAATTGAACCCTGTGGCACCCCCATAGAGACTGCCAGAGGTCCGGACAACAGACCCTCAGATTTGACACACTGAACTCTATCAGAGAAGTAGTTGGTGAACCAGGCGAGGCAATCATTTGAGAAACCAAGGCTGTTGAGTCTGCCGATGAGGATGTGGTGATTGACAGAGTCGAAAGCCTTGGCCAGATCAATGAATACGGCTGCACAGTAATGTTTCTTATCGATGGCGGTTAAGATATCGTTTAGGACCTTGAGCGTGGCTGAGGTGCACCCATGACCAGCTCTGAAACCAGATTGCATAGCAGAGAAGGTATGGTGAGATTCAAAATGGTCGGTAATCTGTTTGTTGACTTGGCTTTCGAAGACCTTAGAAAGGCATGGTAGGATAGATATAGGTCTGTAGCAGTTTGGGTCAAGAGTGTCCCCCCCTTTGAAGAGGGGGATGACCGCAGCTGCTTTCCAATCTTTGGGAATCTCAGACGACACGAAAGAGAGGTTGAACAGGCTAGTAATAGGGGTGGCAACAATTTCGGCAGATAATTTTAGAAAGAAAGGGTCCAGATTGTCTAGCCCGGCTGATTTGTAGGGGTCCAGATTTTGCAGCTCTTTCAGAACATCAGCTGAATGGATTTGGGAGAAAGAGAAATGGGGAAGGCTTGGGCGAGTTGCTGTTGGGGGTGCAGTGCTGTTGACAGGGGTAGGAGTAGCCAGGTGGAAAGCATGGCCAGCAGTAGAAAAATGCTTATTGAAATTTTCAATTATGGTGGATTTATCAGTGGTGACAGTGTTTCCTATCTTCAGTGCAGTGGGCAGCTGGGAGGAGGTGTTCTTATTCTCCATGGACTTTACAGTGTCCCAGAACTTTTTTGAGTTAGTGTTGCAAGAAGCAAATTTCTGCTTGAAAAAGCTAGCCTTGGCTTTTCTAACTGCCTGTGTATAATGGTTTCTAGCTTCCCTGAACAGCTGCATATCACGGGGGCTGTTCGATGCTAATGCAGAACGCCATAGGACGTTTTTGTGTTGATTAAGGGCAGTCAGGTCTGGGGAGAACCAAGGGCTATATCTGTTCCTGGTTCTAAATTTCTTGAATGGGGCATGTTTATTTAAGATGGTTAGGAAGGCATTTTTAAAAAATATCCAGGCATCCTCTACTGACGGGATGAGGTCAATATCCTTCCAGGATACCCCGGCCAGGTCGATTAGAAAGGCCTGCTCGCTGAAGTGTTTCAGGGAGCGTTTTACAGTGATGAGAGGAGGTCGTTTGACCGCTGACCCATTACGGATGCAGGCAATGAGGCAGTGATCGCTGAGATCTTGGTTGAAGACAGCAGAGGTGTATTTAGAGGGGAAGTTGGTTAGGATGATATCTATGAGGGTGCCCGTGTTTAAGGCTTTGGGGAGGTACCTGGTAGGTTCATTGATAATTTGTGTGAGATTGAGGGCATCAAGTTTAGATTGTAGGATGGCTGGGGTGTTAAGCATGTTCCAGTTTAGGTCGCCTAGCAGCACGAGCTCTGAAGATAGATGGGGGGCAATCAGTTCACATATATATAGATTCTATGGGTTATAGACCACCACTATAGACTTCTATATGTTTAGTTTCTATGGGTTATAGACCACCACTATAGACCTCTATATATTTAGATTCTATTGGTTATAGACCACCACTATAGACCTCTATGTATTTAGATTCTATGGGTTATAGACCACCACTATGAACCTCGATATATATAGATTCTATGGGTTATAGACCACTATAGACCTCTATATATATATATACAGTGTATCACAAAAGTGACTACACCCCTCACATTTTTGTAAATATTTGAGTATATCTTTTCATGTGACAACACTGAAGAAATTACACTTTACTACGAGAGAGATGGAAGGAGAGATGGAAGGAGAGACGGAGGGAGAGACGGAAGGCGAGATGGAAGGAGAAATGGAGGGAGAGACGGAGGGAGAGACGGAGGGAGAGATGGAGGGAGAGATGGAAGGAGAGACAGAGGAAGAAATGGAGGGAGAGACGGAGGGAGAGATGGAAGGAGAGACGGAGGGAGAGATCGAGGAAGAAATGGAGGGAGAGATGGAGGGAGAGATGGAGGAAGAAATGGAGGGAGAGATGAAGGGAGAGGCGGAAGGAGAGACTAGAGGGAGAGACGGAGGGAGAGATGGAAGGAGAGACGGAGGGAGAGATGGAAGGAGAGACGGAGGGAGAGATGGAAGGAGAGACGGAGGGAGAAATGGAGGGAGAGACGGAGGGAGAGACGGAGGGAGAGATGGAGGGAGAGACGGAGGGAGAAATGGAGGGAGAGACGGAGGGAGAAATGGAGAGAAAGACGGAGGGAGAGACGGAGGGAGAAATGGAGAGAGAAACGGAGGGAGAGACGGAGGGAGAGACAGAGGGAGAGACGGAGGGAGAGACAGAGGTAGAGACGGAGGGAGAGACAGAGGGAGAGACGGAGGGAGAGACGGAGGGAGAGATGAGGGAGAGACGGAGGGAGAAATGGAGAGAGAGACGGAGGGAGAGACGGAGGGAGAGACGGAGGGAGAGACGGAGGGAGAGAGAGGGAGAGACAGAGGGAGAGACAGAGGGAGAGACAGAGGGAGAGACGGAGGGAGAGACAGAGGGAGAGACGGAGGGAGAGATGGAAGGAGAGACAGAGGGAGAGACGGAGGGAGAGATGAGGGAGAGACGGAGGGAGAAATGGAGAGAGAGACGGAGGGAGAGACGGAGGGAGAGACGGAGGGAGAGACGGAGGGAGAGAGAGGGAGAGACAGAGGGAGAGACAGAGGGAGAGACAGAGGGAGAGACGGAGGGAGAGACAGAGGGAGAGACGGAGGGAGAGATGGAAGGAGAGACAGAGGGAGAGACGGAGGGAGAGACAGAGGGAGAGATGGAAGGAGAGAGAGGGAGAGACAGGGGGAGTGACGGAGGGAGAAAACAGGTGCTGGTTTTATTAGTTTTTCTTTCTAAAGGAAAGCAGAGATCCTATCCTGCAGAGAGGGGGAGAGGGGGAGAGGGGGAGTTGAGGTACTGACTACCCCTTGCTGGTGACTGGGTGGGAAGTCTTAAACAGGTCAGCCTTAGGTTTGTGTGTGTGTACCTGTGAGTGTGTGTAGCAGTGTGTGTGTGTACCAGTGTGTGTGTGTAGCAGTGTGTGTGTGTGTACCAGTGTGTGTGTGTAGCAGTGTGTGTGTGTGTGCCAGTATGTGTGTGTGTGTGTGCCAGTGTGTGTGTGTGTGTGTGTGTGTACCAGTGTGTGTGTACCAGTGTGTGTATGTGTACCAGTGTGTGTGTGTGTGTGTACCAGTTTGTGTGTGTGTACCAGTGTGTGTGTACCAGTGTGTGTGTGTGTACCAGTGTGTGTGTACCAGTTTGTGTGTGTGTGTGTGTGTGTACCAGTGTGTGTGTGTGTACCAGTGTGTGTGTCTACCAGTGTGCGTGTGTGTACCAGTGTGTGTGTGTGTACCAGTGTGTACCAGTTTGTGTGTGTGTACCAGTGTGTGTGTGTACCTGTTTGTGTGTGTGTTTGCCAGTGTGTGTGTGTACCAGTGTGTGTGTGTACCAGTGTGTGTGTGTACCAGTGTGTGTGTGTACCAGTGTTTGTTTGTGTGCACCAGTGTGTGTTTGTGCCAGTGTGTGTACCAGTGTGTGTTTGTGCCAGTGTGTGTACCAGTGTGTGTGTGTGTACCAGTGTGTGTTTGTGCCAGTGTGTGTTTGTGCCAGTGTGTGTACCAGTGTGTGTGTGTGTACCAGTGTGTGTTTGTGCCAGTGTGTGTACCAGTGTGTGTGTGTACCAGTGTGTGTTCCATAGTTTCCTGTGATTAGTGGTGTAATGAGCTGCTAAAAGGCCCGTGGGTTACAACTGTGTTTTAATTAAGCTCAAAGTGTTCCCGCATCTCGCACACACACACACACACACACACACACACACACACACACACACACACACACACACACACATACACACAAACACACACAGCCTAACGAGCTCAGGGAAGGCACAGTTCATCACGGAAGCACGTCTATGTGAAAATAACAACAATCCTAAAAGCTGCTAAACAGTTGTAGCTGGTAACACACTTCTGGGCCCAGTCCAGACACACACTAACCCTTCTGGGCCCGGTCCAGACACACACTAACCCTTCTGGGCCCGGTCCAGACACACACTAACCCTTCTGGGCCCGGTCCAGACACACACTAACCCTTCTGGGCCTGGTCAAGACACAAACTAACCCTTCTGGGCCCGGTCCAGATACACACTAACCCTTCTGGGCCCAGTCCAGACACACACTAACCATTCTGGGCCCAGTCCAGACACACACTAACCCTTCTGGGCCCAGTCCAGACACACACTAACCCTTCTGGGCCCAGTCCAGACACACACTAACCCTTCTGGGCCCAGTCCAGACACACACTAACCCTTCTGGGCCCGGTCCAGACACACACTAACCCTCCTGGGCCCGGTCCAGACACACACTAACCCTTCTGGGCCCGGTCCAGACACACACTAACCCTTCTGGGCCCGGTCCAGACACACGCTAACCCTTCTGGGCCCGGTCAAGACACAAACTAACCCTTCTGGGCCAGGTCCAGATACACACTAACCCTTCTGGGCCCAGTCCAGAAACACACTAACCCTTCTGGGCCCAGTCCAGACACACACTAACCCTTCTGGGCCCAGTCCAGACACACACTAACCCTTCTGGGCCCAGTCCAGACACACACTAACCCTTCTGGGCCCAGTCCAGACACACACTAACCCTTCTGGGCCCAGTCCAGACACACACTAACCCTTCTGGGCCCAGTCCAGACACACACTAACCCTTCTGGGCCTAGTCCAGACACACACTAACCCTTCTGGGCCCAGTCCAGACACACACTAACCCTTCTGGGCCCAGTCCAGACACACACTAACCCTTCTGGGCCCAGTCCAGACACACACTAACCCTTCTGGGCCCAGTCCAGACACACACTAACCCTTCTGGGCCCGGTCCAGACACACACTAACCCTTCTGGGCCCGGTCCAGACACACACTAACCCTTCTGGGCCCGGTCCAGACACACACTAACCCTTCTGGGCCCGGTCAAGACACAAACTAACCCTTCTGGGCCCGGTCCAGACACACACTAACCCTTCTGGGCCCGGTCCAGACACACACTAACCCTTCTGGGCCCAGTCCAGACACACACTAACCCTTCTGGGCCCAGTCCAGACACACACTAACCCTTCTGGGCCCGGTCCAGACACACACTAACCCTTCTGGGCCCAGTCCAGACACACACTAACCCTTCTGGGCCCGGTCCAGACACACACTAACCCTTCTGGGCCCAGTCCAGACACACACTAACCCTTCTGGGCCCGGTCAAGACACACACTAACCCTTCTGGACCCAGTCCAGACACACACTAACCCTTCTGGGCCCGGTCCAGACACACACTAACCCTTCTGGGCCCGGTCCAGACACACACTAACCCTTCTGGGCCTGGTCCAGACACACACTAACCCTGGCACACGTGCCTCTTAAAACACACAACAACAGGTTATTTAAATCTCTCAGATGTGGACTTTTATTTTCTCTGTTTTGGGACTGGAACTGTTTAGTCCTGTGTTAATCAAAAGGCGGTTCGGTTAAAACGGAGTGATGGTGGTGAGAGCGTCTGGTCGCCCCCCCCCCCCCCCCACACTCCCCCCACACTCCCCCCACACTCCCCCCATGCTGTTTAGCGTGGATTGAAGGAATGCTGTTTTATTACCGTTGTTAGAGAATGTGTGTTTTATCGCCAATTAAACTATTTTAAACATTAAACAGGTCGGAGCTCAACATCTGATACATTACACTGATTTTCTATATCTGGGTCTGAGGCTGGATCACATCACATGTACGACAACACAGAGGACTTTCCAATCAGATGTTCTTTATCTCCAACAACGTATCACAGTCTCATTTCAGATGTTTCACATAAATACTCTCTCTACCAACAAGAATGATATATTTTAATAATTGATCAGATCAACTTCCAGTTAGTGAGTGTAAACGTTTTCCTTCTTCTGTACTAGGACCCCCGTGGGAATTGGACCCACAACCCTGGTGTTGCAAGTGCCGTGCTCCACCAACTGACCCACGTTCTCATACATACTCTCTCCAACAACGTATCACGGTCTCACTTGTGGTTTCAGATGGGGGGGATAAACGTGTATTAAGTGAAAGTAAACTTACATTTTTGATGGTTAAGGCATTCATTCAGAGTGGTTAAGTTAAAAGAGAAGTTTAACTGAAATCCAACATTTCCAAACGTTTGCCTTATCCCACACAGGGGCCCTTATCCCACACAGGGGCCCTTATCCCACACAGGGGCCCTTATCCCACAATGGGGCCCTTATCCCACAATGGGGCCCTTATCCCACACAGGGGCCTTATTCCACACAGGGGCCCTTATCCCACACAGGGGCCCTTATCCCACAATGGGGCCCTTATCCCACAATGGGACCCTTATCCCACAATGGGGCCCTTATCCCACAATGGGGCCCTTATCCCAGACAGGGGCCCTTATCCCACACAAGGGCCCTTATCCTACACATTGGCCCTTATTCCACACAAAGGCCTTATTCCACGCAGGGGCCTTAAAGTTTGCCTTCTCCCACACAGGGGCCTTAACATGCACATACATACACACACCAATAGATGGATAAATGTGTGTGTGTGTGTGTGTGTGTGTGCGCGAGGTGTGTGTGTTTGTGCGTGGTGCGTGTGTGTGTGACACCACCCCAGGGTAAATGTGTTTCTGATCATGTGTGTCTTCCTCTTCTCCTCATAACAGACTCACACCTGGAATAACACACTCAGGGCCGACCGGGGGGGGGGGGGGGGGGGACCACTTTATGAATGGAGGAGAAAAGCAGGTCATATAGTGCATAACTGTTCCAGTTTGTCCACGCACACACGCACACACACACACACACACACACCTTGCAGACACACACACACACACACACCTCGCAGACACACACACACACACCTCGCAGACACAAAACACACACACACACAGCAGTCATCTGTGCGTTAGTCTCAGTGACACTGCTGTGGTCTGATTAATAAAAGATGAGTGGAGAGGAAGGGAAAGTGTTTTTATTCCCCCTCTCCGCAGAGGACAGAAAAGAAAAGAGAGGATGAAAGTGAATGAAAGATTGAGAAGAGAGAGAGAGAGAGGGCAGGGTCCATACCACTCACCACAGGGCGGGAGCTGAATGGGCCATTCACCCTGAGAGAGAGAGAGTGAGAGAGAGAGCGAGGGGGGGTGAGAGAGACGAGGGAGATGGAGAGAGGAGGGAGAGGTGGTATGGAGGAGGGAGAAAAGAGATGGAGGAGGGAGATGGAGGAGAGAGACGGAAGAGGGGGATGGGAGATGTGAGAGATGGGGGAGATGGAGGAGAGAGTTGGAGGAGGGAGATGGAGGACAGAGATGGAGGAGAGAGGGAGAAGATGGAGGGAGATGGAGGAGAGAGATTGAGGAGAGAGGAGGGAGATGGAGGGAGATGGAGGATAGAGATTGAGGGGAGAGGAGGGAGATGGAGGAGAGAGGTGGGAGATGGAGGAGAGAGGAGGGAGATGGAGGAGGGAGATGGAGGACAGACATGGAGGAGAGAGGAGGGAGATGGAGGGAGATGGAGGAGGGAGGTGGGAAATGGACGAGAGAGATGGAGGAGGAGAGGGAGATGGAGAATGGAGATGGAGGAGAGAGAAGGGAAATGGAGGAGGGAGGTGGGAAATGGACGAGAGAGATGGAGGAGGAGAGGGGAGGGAGATGGAGAATGGAGATGGAGGAGAGAGAAGGGAAATGGAGGGAGATGGTGGAGAAAGATTGAGGAGAGAGGAAGAAGATGGAGAACAGAGGAGGGAGATGGAGGGGGATAGAGGAGGGAGATGGAGGAGGAAGGAGGGAAATGGAGTGAAATGGAGGAGGGAGATGGGAGATGGAGGAGGGAGGAGAGAGATGGAGGAGGGATATGGAGTAGAAAGGAGAGAGATGGAGGAGATGGAGAGAGATGGAGGAGAGAGGAGGGAGATGGAGGAGGGAAGAGAGAGATGAGGGAGAAGGGAGAGAGACATGGAGGAGAAAGGAGGGAGATGGAAGAGAAGATGGAGGAGGAGAGAGGATGGAGATTGAGGAGGGAGATAGAGGAGGAGAGAGGAAAGAGATGGAGGAGGCAGATGGAGAAGAAAGGAGAGAGATCAGGAGAGAGATGGAGGAGGGAGTTGGAGATGGGGGAGAAAGGAGGGAGATGGAGGAGAGAGATGGAGGAGGGAGATGGAGTAGAAAGGAGAGAGATGGAGGAGATGGAGAGAGATGGAGGAGAGAGGAGGGAGCTGGAGGAGGGAGAAGGGAAATGGAGGAGGGAAATGGAAGAGGAAGATGGGAGATGGAGGAGGGAGGAGAGAGATGAGGGAGGAGAGAGGAGGGAGATGGAGGGAGATGGATGCGAGAGGACAGAGATGGAGGAGATGGAGGAGGGAGGTGGGAGAGATGGAGGAGAGAGATGGAGGAGGGAGATGGGAGAGATGGAGGAGAGAGATGTAGGGGAGAGGTGGTAGACGGAGGAGAGAGATGGAGAAGGCGGAGGGAGGAGCGAAATGGAGGAGAGAGATGGAGGAGAGAGGAAGAAGATGAGAGATGGAGGAGGGAGATGGGGGAGGGAGATGGAGGGAGATAAAGAGCAAGGGAGGAGAGAGGATGGAGGAGGGAGAAGGGAGATGGAGGAGGGAAATGGAAGAGGAAGTTGGGAGATGGAGGAGGGAGGAGAGAGATGGAAGAGGGATATGGAGTAGAAAGGAGAGAGATGGAGGAGATGGAGAGAGAGGGAGGATGGAGAAGGAGATGGAGGATAGAAGAGGGAGATGGAGGAGGGAAGAGAGAGATGAGAGAGATGGAGGAAGGAGATGGAGAAGAAAGGAGAGAGATATAGGAGAGAGATGAAGGAGGGAGGAGGGAGGAGAGATGAGAGATGGAGGAGAGGAGGGAAGAGAGATCTCTCTCTTGGAGGAAGGAGAGAGAGATGGAGGAAGGAGATGGAGGAGAAAGGAGAGAGATGGAGGAGGGAGATGGAGGAGGGAGGAAAGAGGCAGAGGAGGGAGATGGAGGAGGGAGGAAAGAGGAGGGAGATGGAGGAGGGAGGAAAGAGGAGGAAGACGGAGGAGGGAGATGGAGGGAGATGTAGGAGGGAGATGGATGAGGGAGGAGAGAGGAGAGAGGAGAGAGGAGGGAGATGGAGGACAGGAGGGTGATGGAGAAGGAAGATGGAGGAGAGAGGAGAGAGAGAAGGGAGATGGGGAGGGAGTTGGAAGAGGGAGGAGGGAGATGGAGGAGGGAGATGGAGGAGGGAGATGGAAGAGGGAGATGGAGGGTGATGGAGAAGGAAGATGGAGGAGAGAGTAGAGAGAGAAGGGAGATGGGGAGGGAGTTGGAGGAGTGAGGAGGGAGATGGAGGATCGAGATGGAGGAGGGAGATGGAGGAGGGAGATGGAGTAGAGAGGTGGAGGAGAGAGGTGAGAGATGGAGGAGGGAGATGGAGGTGGCAGATGGAAAAGATAGGAGGAAGACAGAGGAGCGAGGAGGGAGATGGAGGAGGGAGATGGAGGAGAGGAAAACAGTTCTGGTTTCTCTAAATGTTTGATCCCTGTGGTCAGCGTATGTAACTAACTTTTCTTTCTTAATCTCCTTATTTTTCCCCCTCTCTGTATCCCCCTTCCTTCCCCTCCCCCCTCTATCTCTCTCTTTCTCCTCCCCTCCCTCTCTCTCTCCCTCTCTCTCTTTCTCCTCCCCCCTCTCTCTCTCTCTCTCTCTCTCTCTCTTTCCCTCTTTCTGTCTCTCTCTTTCTCCTCCTCTCTCTCTCTCTCTATCTCTCCTCCCCTCCCTCTCTCTCTCTCTTTCTCCTCCCCTCCCTCTCTCTCTCTCTCTCTCTCCCTTTCTCCTCCCCTCTCTCTCTCTCTCTCTCTTTCTCTCTTTCCCTCTTTCTGTCTCTCTCTCTTTCTCCTGGTCTCTCTCTCTCTTTCTCTCTTTCTCCTCCCCTCTCTCTCTCTCTCTCTCCCTCTCTCTCTTTCTCCTCTCTCTCTCTCTTTCACCTCCTCTCTCTCTCTTTCTCCTCCTCTCTCTCTCTTTCTCCTCCTCTCTCTCTCTTTCTCCTCCCCTCTCTCTCTCTCTCTCTCTCTCTCTCTTTCTCCTCTCTCTCTCTCTCTTTCTCCTTCTCTCTCTCTCTTTCTCCTCCTCTCGCTCTCTCTCTCTCTCTCTCCTCCCCCCTCTCTCTCTCTCTCTCTCTCTCTCTCTCTCTCTCTCTCTCTCCTCTCTCATTTCTCACTCTGCGCCAACCACCATGAAACCACTGCCACATTAGAACCTTTAACGGGCATTGCTTGGCAACACACTGCTCTCTCTGCCCTGCCGTGTGTGTGTGTGTGATTGTGTGTGTGTGTGTGTGTGTGTGTGTGTGTGTGTGTGTGTGTGTGTGTGTGTGTGTGTGTGTGTGTGTGTGTGTGTGTGTGTGTGTGTGTGTGTGTGTACTGACATCTGTGTAGCCCTCTAAAGTGTTGGATCATTGCTAGAATGCCACGTTTCATTGAGGAGCACAGTGAGGTGTTCATGTAGAACTGTGTAAATATTGTATGTTAACAGTTGGCTCACAATACCAGTCAATGCTGATAGAGGATTTTAGTGGATTTGTAAATTGGGTGGCGACTGTAGGATCTCACACAGTTGTAGAGCAGCATGCTAGTCACCTTTTAAAATGTAATTTACTACAGCTGACATGTACAGCATTTACCGTGAATGTGATCTCCGCAAAAGGGCTGGGAATTTCGCTTTATGTAATGTTACCATAGTCATTAAAGGCAGGACGTGTCATCTCTGGCCAGGCTTTCATCGTTCTCTCTCTCTCACACACACACACCCTTCCTCACCCCTTGGTACCAGGATGCAGCTGCATCAGAGTGACTCTGCCTCATAACATTATCCCCAGTATGTCTGTCTGCCGGACATATGAGGCTGTTTGTTTGTTTGTTAATGTGATGTTAAAGCTGGAATCCTTAGTGGTAAAACAGCCATATCCGTCTCAGACAACAACAACCAAAGGGAGTTGGAATAATTACGTAATCTTTGGAGTTTTGAAGGTAATGATAAAATCATTGCTTCTTAAAAATAAAACCATTGCTTCTTGAAGAAGTTCAACTGTTCAACTGTCGTTTCCCATCAGAACCCAAATATTTGTTTTACTTTGAGAGTGGTTACATTTTTCCAGACCTATCCCACATATTGAAAAATATATATAACTACTCAAATCACATTTTATTTGTCACATCCTTACAAGACCTTAACCAACAATGCAGTTTTAAGAAAATACCCCCAAAAAGTATGAGATGAGAATATGTGTAAAGAATAAAAAATAATTAAAGAGCAGCAGTAAATAACAATAGTATATACAGGGGGTTAGGGTTACTCAATGTAAAGGGGCACCAGTGTCGAGGTAATTGAGGGAATTATGAACAGTTGAAGTCGAAAGTTTATATACACTGAGGTTGGAGTCATTAAAACTCGTTTTTCAACCACTCCACAAATTTCTTGTTAACTTAACAAACTATAGTTTTGGCAAGTTGGTTAGGACATCTACTTTGTGCATTTTTTCCAACAATTGTTTACAGACAGATTATTTCACTTATAATTCACTATTTCACAATTCCAGTGGGTCTGAAGTTTACATACACTAAGTTGACTGTGCCTTTAAACAGCTTGGAAAATTCCAGAAAATGATGTCATGGCTTTAGAAGCTTCTGATAGGCTAATTGACATAATTTCAGTCAATTGGAGGTGCACCTGTGGATGTATTTCAAGGCTTACCTTCAAATTCAGTGCCTCTTTGCTTGACATCATGGGAAAATCAAAATAAATCAGCCAAGACCTCAGAAAAAAAATTGTAGACCTCTAAAAGTCTGGTTCATCCTTGGGAGCAATTTCCAAATGCCTGAAGGTACCACGTTCATCTGTACAAACAATAGTACGCAACTATAAACACCATGGGACCACTCAGCCGTCATACCGCTCAGGAAGGAGACCCGCTCTGTATCCTAGAGATGAACGTACTTTGGTATGAAAAGTGCAAATCAATCTCAGAATAACAGCAAAGGACCCTGTGAAGATGCTGAAGGAAACAGGTATCTATATCCACAGTAAAACTAGTCCTATATTGACATAACCTGAAAGGCCGCTCAGCAAGGAAGAAGCCATTACTCCAAAACTGCCATAAAAAAACCAGACTATGGTTTGCAATTGCACATGGGGACAAAGATTGTTATTTTTGAGAACTGTCCTCTCGTCTGATGAAACAAAAATAGAACTGTTTGGTCATAATGACCATTGTTATGTTTGGAGGAAAAAGGGGGAGGCTTGCAAGCCGAAGAACACCATCCCAACCGTGAAGCATGGGGGTGGCAGCATCATGTTGTGGGGGTGCTTTGCTGCAGGAGGGACTGGTGCACTTCACAAAATAGATGGCATCATGAGGTATGAAAATTATGTGGATATTTTGAAGCAACATCTCAAGACATTAGTCAGTTAGTTAAAGCTTGGTCGCAAATGGGTCTTCCAAATGGACAATGACCCCAAGTATACTTCCAAAGTTGTGGCAAAATGCATTAAGGACAACAAAGTTAAGGAAATGGAATTGCCATCACAAAGCCCTGACCTCAATCCTATAGAACATTTGTGGGCAGAACCGAAAAAGTGTGTGTGAGCAAGGAAGTCTACAAACCTGACTCAGTTACACCAGCTCTGTCAGGAGGAATGGGCCAAAATTCACCCAACTTATTGTGGGAAGCTTGTGGAAGGCTACCCAAAACATTTGACCCAAGTTAATACCTCTTTGGGCTAGGGGGCAGTATTTTCACGGTCGGATGAAAAGCGTTCCCAGAGTAAACGGCCTGCTACTCACGCCCAGAAGCTAGGATATGCATATTATAGTAGATGTGGATAGAAAACACTCTGAAGTTTCTAAAACTTTTTGAATGACGTCTGTGAGTATAACAGAACTAATATGGCAGCCGAAAACCTGAGAAAAATCCAACCAGGAAATGGGAAATCTGAGGTTTGTAGTTTTTCAAGTGATTGCCTATCCAATATGCAGTGTAACTGGGGTCAGATTGCACCTCCTAAGGCTTCCACTAGATGTCAACAGTCTTTAGAAAGTTGTTTTATGCTTCTACTGTGAAAGGGGAGTAAATAAGACCACTCACAGTAGGTGGCCCAGCTGAAAGCCTTTAGTTGTTAATCGAGTGCGGCGGTGAGCGCAAGCTTTCTTATGACAAAGGAATTGTCCGGTTGGAATATTATTGAAGATTTATGATAAGAACATCTTAAAGATTGATTTATATACATCGTTTGACATGTTTCTAAGAACTGTAATGGTGCATTTGGATTGTTGAACTAAATGCGCGAACAAAAATGAGGTATTTGGACATAAAGATTAATTTATCGAACAAAACTTAATTTATTGTGGAACTGGGATTCCTGGGAGTGCATTCTGATGAAGATCATCAAAGGTAAGGGAATTTCTATAACTCTATTTCTGACTTTTGTTGACTCCACAACATGCCGGGTATCTGAATGGCTTGTTTTGGTGGCTGAGCGCTGCACTCAGATTATCGCATGCTGTGCTTTCGCCGTTAAAACATTTTTAAATCTGACACAGCGGTTGCATTAAGGAGAAGTTTATCTTTAATCCTATGTGTAACACTTGTATATTTCATCGACGTTTATGATGAGTATTTTGGTAAATTGATGTGGCTCTATGCAAATTCGGCGAATGTTTTGGAGGCAAAACATCACTGAACATAACGCGCCAACGTAAACTGAGATTTTTGGATATCAAACAAAACATACATGTAGGACTTAATGTTACACATGTATTGTGTAACATTAAGTCCTATGAGTGTCATCTGATGAAGATCATCATAGGTTAGTGATTCATTTTATCTCTATTTCTGCCTTTTGTGACTCTTCTCTTTGGCTGAAAAATGGCTGTATGTTTTTGTGACTAGGCGCTGACCTAACATGATCGCATGGTGTGCTTTCACCATAAAGCCTTTTTGAAATCTGACAAGATGGCTAGATTAACAAGAAGTTAAGCATGACAGTTAAATGTATGACAGTTAAATATTTTTAATATATTTTTTTTAATTTCGCACTCTGCCATTTCATGTATGACAGTTAAATATTTTTAATATATTTTTTTTAATTTCGCACTCTGCCATTTCACAGGATATATTCGAGGGGTTCTAGCCAAAACAGGTTTTAAACCATTTAAAGGCAATGCTACCAAATACTAATTGAGTGTGTGTAAACTTCTGACCCATGGAGAATGTGATGAAAGAAATAAAAGCTGAAATAAATAATTCTCTCTACTATTATTCTGACATTTCACATTCTTCAAATAAAGTTGTTATCCTAACTGACCTAAGACCGGGGATTTTTATTAGGATTAAATGTTAGGAATTGTGAAAAACTTAGTTTAAATGTAATTGGGTAAGGTGTATGTAAACTTCCTACTTCAACTGTACATGTTGGAACACTACCCATCAAAAGTGTTAGATTCATTCAAGGTCCTTTCGTCATTCTTACTACCCTCCACATTGTAGAATAATAGCGAAGACATCAAAGCTATGAAATTACATACATGGAATCATACAGTAACCAAAAAAGTGCCAAACAAACCAAAACATATTCCACACTTGAGATTCTACAAATTGCCAGCATTTGCCTCGACAGCCATGCACACTCTTGGCATTCTCTCATCCATTCTCAACAGGAAGGCTTTTCCAACGGTCGTGAAGGAGTTCCCACATATGCTGAGCACTTGCTGGTTGCTTTTCCTTCACTCTGCGGTCCTACTCATCCCAAACGATCTCAATTTGGTTGAGATCAGGGGATTGTGGAGGCCAGGTCATCTGATGCAGCACTCCATCACTCTCCTTAAATAGCCCTTACATAGCCTGCAGGTGTGTTGGGTCATTGTCCTGTTGAAAAACAAATGATAGTCCCCCACTAAAACAGGAGGAGGGATGGCCGCTTTGTTGTTGTTAGAATCCCAGATTCCTTTTTTACAGTCTGAATCTGTCATATGACATAACAGCAGATTCTACTTCACACCCAAAATAGATTAGTGCTGTAAACAACAATTTAAACTGGAGAAAGTCTACAATCAGATGCAAATGCTTTCTGACAGAGAATTCAATAGGACATCCTCCTGAAAGAGATTTCAATGGAACATCCTCGTTCTGACAGAGAATTCAAACGAACACCCTCGTTCTGACAGAGAATTCAAAAGAACACCCTCGTTCTGACAGAGAATTCAATAGAACAATCTTGTGCAATACACCGACGCATGTCTTGTATTCAAGATCCTAAATGGCCTGGTTCCCCTCCACTCAGTATTTTTGTTAAACAGAAAACCCAAACATATGGCAGCAGATCCACAAGGTCTGCCATGAGAGGTGACTGTATAGTTCTGTAACGATCTGGGTGTAGTGGGTGTGAAGTCAGGCGCAGGAAGCAGAGAGTTCAGGGTAGTGCGATTTAATGCACAAACGGCGGACATAAGCCACCCCATGAAACACAGGGGCACACAAAAACAAATGCCCCAAAACACGGGGACTAAAACAGACCAGCAAAAACCCACAAACAGGAAACACGTTAACTTTTTATGGCTGCAGGGGCAGTATTGAGTAGCTTGGATGAAAGATGCCCAGATCAAACGGCCTGCTCCTCAGTCATAGTTGCTAATATTTGCATATTATTATTAGTATTGGATAAGTTTCTAAAACTGTTTGAATTATGTCTGTGAGTATAACAGAACTCATATAGCAGGCAAAAACCGGAGAAATTCCACTTCCTGTTTTTTTTTCTGGAGGTGGCAGATTTTCAACCAAGGTCTCATTGCAATTACAGCGAGATATTCACTTCCTACGCCTTCCACTAGATGTCAACAGTCAATAGAACTTTGTCTGATGACTCTAATGTGAAGGGGGTCGATTGAGACAGGAAATAGTCACCACAGCCATGAGTGGACCATGCATTCACTATGCGCGTTCACAGATGAAGGACCTGCGTTCCACCGGTCATCTGAAGTCATTCTAATTCTCCGGTTGGAACGTTATTCAAAATATATGTAAACAACATTCTAAAGATTGATTCAGTACATCGTTTGACATGTTTCTACTGACTGTTACGAAACTTTTGGACATTTCGTCACGTTATAGTGGACGCGCTTTGTGACTTTGGAATTGTTTACCAAACGCTTTAACCAAAGTAGCTAATTGGACATAAATAACGGACATTTTCGAACAAATCAAGCATTTATTGTGGACCTGGGATTCCTAGGACTGCATTCTGATGAAGTTCATCAAAGGTAAGGAAACATTTATCATGTATTTTCTGGTTTCTGTTGACTCTAACATGGCGGCTAATTTGGCTTCTGTTCTGAGTGCTGTCTGAGATTATTGCATGGGTTGCTTTTTCGGTAAACTTTAAACAAAATCTGACACAGCGGTTGCATTAACCTGTCTACGATATTGGTTCCCAATTGGGAATCAACCCTCCCACGTTCAGCTGAAACGGTGGCGCATGGAACGCAAAAATATTCTTACAAATATTTAACCTCCACACATTAACAAGTCCAATGTCTCAAATGAAAGATAAACACCTTGTTCATCTAGCCAGCAAGTCAGATTTCTAAAATGTTTTACGGCGAAAACATAGCACATATATATGTAAAACCACCACCAGACACAGCTCATTTGAATAGCCAAAACATGCAATCAACAAACGCAGGATTAAAAAATAAATCGTTCACTAACCTTTTGAAAATCTTCATCAGATGACAGTAATATGACATGTTACACAGTACATTTTTTTTTTTCAATAATATGCCATTTATATCCATAAATGTCCATTTACAGTGAGTTCACGTTCAGAAATTACTCAAAAATGCCCGCAGGAAATCTAGGTAGCGCGGCAAGATAACGTAAATAGACATCATAAACTTTGACTAAATATACATGTTCTACATATAGTTAGAAAGATACACTGCTTCTTTATGCAACCGCTTTGTTAGATTTATTTTTAACGTTACAGAAATCGCACACTATTCAATATGCTGAGACGGCGCTCAGTTCCAAGCTACATTTCTACGTAATGTTGGAGTCAACAGAAACACAGATTTAAGCATAAATATTCCCTTACCTTCGATGGTCTTCGTTCAGAATGTTCTGGAAGGCTTCATACTTACCCAATACATCGTTTGGTTTCAAGTCTTGCGTCTTTGTATTAGCTACTGCTAATAACATCAGCTGAAATGCACCCAAAACGTCCTCTGGTCCGGAAAAGTTGCGCATCAAAACTTCAAAATTACATATTATATGTCGACTAAACAGGTCAAACTAAGTGCAGAAGCAAGCTTTATGATGTTTTAGACACGCAAAACAAACTTCAATTCAATCGGCCATCGTCTGCCCTTCTCTTGAGTGCTGGAACAAAGGAATGGCTGGGACCAATTCGCGCCCCTACGCACAGCCTATTTTCTCGTGGCACGCACTAATTTCACTCCCATAGGGTCAATTCTCGCGGGATTTGAACGATTCAAAGCTCTACTGAAAGAGGACATCTAGCGGAAGAGATAGAAAGTCTCCCCAGAATCATAACTGGTTCTGGTTGGGAAGGGTGGGGGCCATGACGTCAAAGTTGCTCCAACTTTCATGGCCACAAAAACTAGTTTGGAAGAATGCCTGCCCTGTGAGTTCTGCTATACTTACAGACATAATTCCAACGGTTTTAGAATCTTTAGAGTGTTTTCTATCCAATAATAATTTTTATTTGCATATATTAGCAATTTTTGACAGATTTTTTTTTCAGTTTACTAGGGGTACCCAATCTCTCCAAAGGGGGCATATGTCTGCCATATCCTTAACAGGTTTTAAGGAGAGGTATATCTATAATTCCACGTGTATAACTTGTATTATCATCTACATTGATGATGAGTATTTATGTTGAAACAATGTGGCTATGAAAAATCACTTGATGTTTTTGGAACTAGTGAATCTAAATAGCCAATGTAAACTCAGATTTTTTTTATATGAACTTTATCAAACAAAACATGCATGTATTGTGTAACATAAAGTCCTTTGAGTGTCATCTGATGAAGATAATTCAAGGTTAGTGATTCATTTTATCTTTATTTATGCTTTTTGTGAATGCTACATTTTGCTGGAAAATGGCTTTGCTTATTGTGGTTTGGTGGAGACCTAACATAATCGTTTGTAGCGTTTCACTGAAAAGCCTATTTGAAATCGGACACTTTGGTGGGATTAACAATGAGAATAGTTTAAAATTACACAAGACACATGTATGTTTTAGGAATTGTAATTATGAGATTTCTGTGGTTTGAATTTGGCATCATATCGATCCCGATATCAGGATTGCAGCCATAACAGGTTTTAACCTCAAACACTAGTCAAACAAGCAATCCCGCACAAAGAGCAGGCGGGCCTCCTGGTAAATAAAGCCTGACTAATCAGCCTACACACAAAACAGGTGAAACCAATAAACAGAAAGGGGGAAAAGGATAAGTTGCAGCTAGTAGGCTGGTGACGCCGAGCGCAGAGCGCCACCCGAACAGGAAGGAGAGCCACCTTCGGTAGGAGTCGTGACAAGTTCCCTTAACCTGTCTAGGACACAGGTCCCCCCCCCCCCCCCCACCGGCGCTGAAAAGGCAGCGCGGGAAATTCCCCCAAAAATTGGGAAATATTTAACTTTCACACATTAACAAGTCCAATACAGCAAATGGAAGATAAACATATTGTTAATCTACCCATCGTGTCCGATTTCTGTTATGTTTTACAGCGAAAACACAACATGTGTATTTATGTTAGATCACCACCAAATCCAAAAAAACACACAGCCATTTTTCCCAGCCAAAGATAGATGCAATATTGCATGCAATAATCTGAGACGGCACTCAGACGTAAATATATTTCTCCGCCATGTTGGAGTCAACAGAAATACGAAATTACATCATAAATATTCCCTTACCTTTGATGATCTTTCATCAGAATGCAGTACAAGGAGTCCTAGTTCCGCAATAAATTGTTGTTTTGTTCCATAATGTCCATTACTAGTGTCCAATTAGCTACTTTTGCTAGCATGTTTAGTTCACATGTCCAAAAGCTGGTGCTGGTCCAGGCGAACTCTGACGAAAACTTCAAAAAGTTATATTCCAGGTTGAATAAACTGGTCAAACTAAGTAGAGAATCAATCTTCAGGATGTTATTATCATATATATCCAATAACGTTCCAACTGGAGCATTCGTTTTTGTCTACAGAGTAATGGAACGCAAGGCGATATTATGACTACTGCGCGTAACCAGGAACTGGCAATCTGCCAGACCAGTGACTCAAATAGCTGCCATCCGGTCCCACATCTTACACTAGAGGCTTCATTCCACGTTCTACTGACTGTTGACATCTAGTAGAAGGCGTAGGAAGTGCGAAAAGATCCATTTCTTGTTTGGATGTGAATAGGCAATGACTTGAAAATCAACCAGCCCCAGAATTTCCACTTCCTGTTTGGAAGTTTGCCTGCCCTATGAGTTCTGTTATACTCACAGACATACAGTGGGGCAAAAAAGTATTTAGTCAGCCACCAATTGTGCAAGTTCTCCCACTTAAAAAGATGAGAGGCCTGTAATTTTCATCATAGGTACACTTCAACTATGATTGACAAAATGAGAAAAAAATCCAGAAAATCACATTGTAGGTTTTTTAATGAATTTATTTGCAAATTATAGTGGAAAATATGTATTTGGTCATGCAGGTAAACAAAATAATTATCGTAGCCGGCGCTACACAAAACGCTGAAATAAAATATAAAACATGCATTACCTTTGACGAGCTTCTTTGTTGGCACTCCAATATGTCCCATAAACATCACAATTGGTCCTTTTTTTCGATAAATTCCGTCCATGTATACCCAAAATGTTCATTTATAAAGCAGGTTTGATCTGGAAAAAAACAGCTTTCCAAAACACAACGTCACTACAAAACATTTCAAAAGTTGCCTATAAACTTTGCCAAAATATTTCAAACTACTTTTGTAATACAACTTTAGGTATTTTTAAACGTTAATAATCGATCAAATTGTAGACGGGGCAATCTGTATTCAATAGAGCAAGTAAACAAAACATGCACCATTTTCCCTCTTGCGTAACTCTCAACAGTGTAATGTTGTTCCAGGATGTGCCTCTTCTTCGTTTCACCAATGATTAACTTCAACCTAATTCCAAAGACTGGTGACATCCTGTGGAAGTCAAAGGAACTGTAAAATGGGCGCTATCTAATTTCCCTTGGCAAAGTCAACTGAGGGAACTGTCAGAGGAATTGTTTTATTTTTATTCTGAACAGTTTTTCCTTGGGGTTTTGCCTGCTACATAAGTTCTGTTATAGTCACAGACATGATTGAACCAGTTTTAGAAACTGCAGTGTTTTCTATCCACACCTACTAATCATATGCATATAATATATTCCTGGCATGAGTAGCAGGAAGTTGAAATTGTGCACGCTATTTATCCAAAAGTGGAAATGCTGCCCCCTATCTCTAAGAAGAGAAATATGGAGAAATGGTGAAAGATGAGAGAAATATAGAGAAAGATGAGAGAGAACGATGGATAATGATGGAGAAATATGAGAGATAAATTTGGAGAAAGATGAAGAAAGACGAAAGAGAGAGATGGAGAAAGATGAGCCAGAAAGATGAGAGACATGGTAGAAGCAAGAGGAGACATAAACACTGTTACTATATGTAGACACAATAGATTTCTTCTTAAAAAAAACTTAGGGCTAGGTGTCCCGTCAGTGGGACACCTATCGACAACATCCGGTGAAATTGGAGGGCGCGCAATTCAAATAAATGATCGTAATATTAAACATTTATGAACATACAAGTTACATTCTTAAATTAATCTAACTGTATTGTCCGATTTACAATAGGCTTTACAGCAAAAGCATACCATGCGATTGTTTGAGGACGACGCCCCCACATCAACATATTTTTCAACCAGCACAGGCTTCATAAAATCACAAACAGCGAGTAAATATTCACTTACTTTTTGAAAATCTTCCTCTGTTTGCAATCCAAAGGGTCCCAGCTACAACATGAACGGCCATTTTGTTAGATAAAATCCTTCTTTATTTCCCAAAAAGTCTGTTTTAGTTGGCACCATCGATTTCAGTAATCCACTTGTTCAACATGCAGACAAAGGAATCCAAAAAGCTATCGCTAAACTTTGTTAAAACAAGTCAAACTATATTTATTTTTAATCCTCAGGTACCCTAAAATGTAATTAAACTATTAATATGTCATACGTAAAGAAGTATGTTCAATATAAAAGCCAAATTAGCAAATGTCCTCTTTGTCGTGCGCCCACAGACAGATTTCCAACTGTGAGTCCTTGTACCAAAACTCTAAATTCTTCCTCGTTTTGGAAGAAACAAGACTGAAACCTTGAACAAAGACGGTTGGCATCTAGTGGAAATCATAGGAATTGCAATCTGGGAGCTGGAATTGCGTAAGATCCATAGCTTTCCATTGTAAGAGCATGGGATCTCCCCAAAAAATTCTGGTTGGTTTTTCTTTGGATTTTCTCCAACCATATCAATTGTGTTATAGTCTCATACATCATTTTAACATTTCTACACACTTCAGAGTGTTTGCTATCCATGCATTTCCTGGCTTCTGGGCCTGAGTAACTGGCAGTTTACTTTGGGCACGTTAGTCAGGCGGAAATTCTGATAAAAGGACCCTAGCCCTAACAAGCTTTTAGAGTGTGACATCTTTTTAGTTCTGTGATTTATGTGTGTGTCAATACATCTGAAGTGAATAGAACGCTACTCAACATTATATCAGAGCGTTCTAGAACTCTATTCAACATTTTATCCCAGTGTTCTAGAACTCTACACTCTTTGAAAAAAGGGTTCCAAAAGGGTTCTTTGGTTGTCCCCATAGGATAACCCTTTTTTGGTTGAAGGTAGAAACCTTTTTGGTTCCAGGTAGAACTCTTTCGGGTTCCATGTAGAACCCTCTGCGTAAAGGGTTCTAGATGGAAATCAAAATGGTTCTACCTTGAACCAAGAAGAGTTCTTGAAAGTGTTATCCTTTGTGGAAAGCTAAAGAACCCTTTTAGGGTCTAGATAGCACCTTTTTTTGTCTGACTGTACTCAACATTCTACCACAGCATCTAGAAATGTACTCAACAATATAAAACAGTGTTCTAGAACTATATTCAACATTCTATCACAGAATTCTAGAAATATACTCAACATTCTATGAATGAGAACTTCAGGGAGGGTCAGAGGCCATAACAAGAGGACCAACAGACATAATGAAAAACTATGTCTCTCACTCTCTCCATCTCTCATATGATGAGGGGATTTCTGATGGAACTTTGAGGTTTATTTCATGGAGTTTCCGTCGTTAAAGAATCTGTTCAGAATTACCCTGGCCCTCTGCAACTCGCCCCTCTCTTCCCCTTCCTCACTCTCTCACTCCACCTCTCTCTCCATAGTTTTTTTCTTGTGTTTTTTTTTGTCCACAGAACTCTGAAATAAAGGGGTAATAAAACATAAGAATTTTAATCAGCCCTTTAAAAAGTACTTTCTCATTTGCCTTCCAGAGAAAGTTTTTACACCCCTCCCTCCCTCTTCTCCTTTACTCTTCTCCCTCCACTCCCTCCCTCTCTCCCTCCTCTCCCTCCCTCTTCTACTCCTCTCCCTCTTTTCCCTCCCTCGCGCTTCTCCCTCCTCTCTTCTCCCTCCCTCCTCTCTTCTCCCTCCCTCCTCTCTCTCCTCTCCCTCTTCTCCCTCCCTCTCCCTCCTCTCCCTCCCTCCCTCTTCTCCCTCTTCTGCCTCCCTCTTCTCCCGCTTTTCCTTCTTCTACCTCCCTCTTCTCCCTCCCTCTTCTCCCTCCTCACCTTCACTCCTCTCCCTCCCTCCCTCTCCCTCCCTCCTCTACCTCTTCTCCCTCCCTCTTTTCCTTCTTCTACCTCCCTCTTCTCCCTCCTCTCCTCTCCTCACCCTCTTCTCACTCCCTCTCTCTCCCTCCCATCCCTCCCTCTTCTCCCTCCCTCCCTCTTCTCCCTCCCTCCTCTCCCTCTTCTCCCTCCATCTTCTCCCTCCCTTCCTCCCTCTTCTCCCTCTCTCCTCTCCCTCCCTCTCCTCCCTCTTCCCCCTCTCTCTTCTCCCTCCTTCCTCTCCCTTCCTCTTCTCCCTCCTTCCTCTTTCATATTATATCATTATAACATGTTATATTATATCATATTATCATTATAACATGTCAAATGATATCATTATATCACTATATCATATTATTAACATGGTATATTATATCATTATATCATATTATTATTATAACCTGATAAATTATATAATTATATCATATTATTATTATTTTAACATGTTATATTATATCATTATATCATTATAACATGTTATATTATCATATTATATCACTATAACATGTTATATTATATCATATTATTATTATAACATGTTATATGATATCATATAATTAGTATAACATGTTATATTATATCATATTATTATTATAACATGTTATATTATATCATATTATTATTATAACATGTTATATTATATCATATTATTATTATAACATGTCATATTATATCATATAATTAGTATAACATGTTATATTATATCATATAATTAGTATAACATGTTATATTATATCATATTATTATTATAACATGTTATATTATATCATATTATTAGTATAACATGTTATATTATATCAGATTATTATAACATGTTATATTATATCATATTATTATTATAACATGTTATATTATATCATATTATTATTATAACATGATATATTATATCATAGAATTAGTATAACATGTTATATTATATCATATTATTATTATAACATGTTATATTATATCAGATTATTATAACATGTTATATTATATCATATTATTATTATAACATGTTATATTATATCATATTATTATTATAACATGTTATATTATATCATATTATTATTATAACGTGTTATATTATATCATATTATTATTATAACATGTTATATTATATCAAATTATTAGTATAACATGTTATATTATATCAGATTATTATAACATGTTATATTATATCAGATTATTATTATAACATGATATATTATATCATATAATTAGTATAACATGTTATATTATATCATATTATTATTATAACATGTTATATTATATCATATTATTATTATAACGTGTTATATTATATCATATTATTATTATAACATGATATATTATATCATATAATTAGTATAACATGTTATATTATATCATATTATTATTATAACATGTTATATTATATCATATAATTAGTATAACATGTTATATTATATCATATTATTATTATAACATGTTATATAATATCATATAATTAGTATAACATGTTATATTATATCATGTTATTATTATAACATGTTATATTATATCAGATTATTATAACATGTTATATTATATCATATTATTATTATAACATGTTATATAATATCATATAATTAGTATAACATGTTATATTATATCATGTTATTATTATAACATGTTATATTATATCAGATTATTATAACATGTTATATTATATCATATTATTATTATAACATGTTATATTATATCATATTATTATAATAACATGTTATATTATATCATATTATTATTATAACATGTTATATTATATCATATTATTATTATAACATGTTATATTATATCAGATTATTAGTATAACATGTTATATTATATCATATTATCATTATAACGTGTTATATTATATCATATTATTATTATTATTATAACATGTTATATTATATCAGATTATTATTATTATTATAACATGTTATATTATATCATATTATTATTATAACATGTTATATTATATCATATTATTTCCAGCTCCATCAGTCCATTTAATGTATAACAGTAGAATATTAATACACCAATAATCCACATTAAAACAAAGTGAAAAACAAGAAATTTAGAAACATCAGAACAAGAAATATCAGAATGTGCAATGCCAGAGTCTGGAATATACGGTACATAGGATGAACCAGAATACCCTACATACATATGAAGTGGACAGCAGTAGTTATATAGGACGAACCATGACCACAATACAGTACATTTGAAGTGGGTAAAACAGTACGTAGACATTATTGAAGTGACCAGTGCTCCATGACTATATGTACTTAGGGCAGCAGTCTCTAAGGTGCAGGGCAGAGTACAGGGCAGGCTGGCTAGTGACAGGGTATATGATGTATTGCAGGGTACTAGGCGGAGGCTGGCTCGTGACAGGGTCTAAGATGCATTGCAGGGTACTAGGCGGAGGCTGGCTAGTGACAGGGTCTAAGATGCATTGCAGGGTACTAGGCGGAGGCTGGCTAGTGACAGGGTCTAAGATGCATTGCAGGGTACTAGGCGGAGGCTGGCTAGTGATGACTGTCTGATGGCCTGGAGAAATCTCTTGGTCCAAGCTTTCAAATAGAATCAAATCAAACGTCATTTGTCACATGCGCTGAATACAACAACTGTATACCTTACCGTGAAATGCTTACTTACATGCTGACTTACAAGCCATTAACCAACAGTGCAGTTCAAGAAGAGTTAAGAAAATATTTACCAAATAAACTAAAGTAAAAAAATAGTAAAAAGTAAAACGATAAAATAACAATAACGAGGCTGTATACAGGGGGTACCGGTACCAAGTCAATGTGCGGGGGTACAGGTTAGTTGAGGTAATTTGTACATGTAGGTAGGGGTGAAGTGACTATGCATAGATAATAAACAGTGAGTAGCAGCAGTGTAAAAACAAATGGAGGGGGGGTTGGTCAATGTAAATTGTCTGGTGGCCATTTGATTAATTGTTCAGCAGTCTTATGGCTTGGGGGTAGAAGCTGATAAGGAGCCTTTTAGTCCTAGACTTTGCGTTCCGGTACCGCTTGCCATGCGGTAGCAGAGAAAACAGTCTGACTGGGTGTCTGGAGTCTTTGATCATTTTATGGGCTTTCCTCTGACACCGCCTATTATACAGGTCCTGGATGGCAGGAAGCCTTGCCCCAGTGATGTACTGGGCCGTACCCACTACCCTCTGATATACAGGTCCTGGATGGCAGGAAGCTTGGTCCCAGTGATGTACTGGGCTGTTCACACTACCCTCTGATATACAGGTCCTGGATGGCAGGAAGCTTGGCCCCAGTGATGTACTGGGCCGTACCCACTACCCTCTGATATACAGGTCCTGGATGGCAGGAAGCTTGGTCCCAGTGATGTACTGGGCCATTCACATTACCCTCTGATATACAGGTCCTGGATGGCAGGAAGCTTGGTCCCAGTGATGTACTGGGCCGTTCACACTACCCTCTGATATACAGGTCCTGGATGGCAGGAAGCTTGGTCCCAGTGATGTACTGGGCCAAAAGGCATTATCCTCTGTAGCGCAATGGTCAGATGCCAAGCAGTTGTCATACCAGGTGGTGATGCAACCGGTCAGGATGTTCTCGATGGTGCAGCTGTAGAACTTTTTGAGGATTCGGGGACCCATGCCAAATCTTTTTAGTCTCTTGAAAGGGAAAAGGTTTTGTCATGCCCTCTTCACGACTGTCTTGGTGTGTTTGGACCATGATAGTTAGTTGGTGATATGAACACCAAGGAACTTGAAACTCTCGACCCGCTCCACTACAGCCAAGTCGATGTTAATGGGGGCCTGTTCGGCCTGCCTTTTCCTGTAGTCCACGATCAGCTCCTTAGTCTTGCTCACATTGAGGGAGAGGTTGTTGTCCTGGCACCACACTGCCAGTTCTCTGACCTCTTCCTTGTAGGCTGTCTCATCATTGTCAGTGATCAAGCCTACCACTGTTGTGTTGTCAGCAAACTTAATGATGGTGTTGGAGTCGGGTTTGGCCACGCAGTCATGGGTGAACAGGGAGTACAGGAGGGGACTAATGCACCTGTACTGTCTCTGCCTTCTAAATGGTAGTGGGGTAAACAGGCCGTAGCTCAGGAGGCTGAGATCCTTGATGATCTTTTTGGCCTTCCTGTTACACCAGGTGCTGTCGACGTCCTGGAGGGCAGGCAGCGTCCCCTGGTGATGCGTTGGGCTGACCATATCACCCTCTGGAGAGCTCTGCATTTGCGGATGGTGCAATTACCAAACCAGACAGTGATGCAGACTGACAGAATGCTCTCGATGGTGCATCTGTAGAAGTTTGTGAGGGTGCTAGGGGCCATACCGATTTTCTTCAGCCTCTTGAGGTTGGAGAGGCACTATTGCACCTTCCTCACCTGACAGAAAATGAATGAGAGAGAGAGATAGAGATAAGGAATGTGTGTGAGAGAGAGAGAGAGAGAGAGACAGAGCAAGAGAGAGAGAGAGAGAGAGAGAGAGAGAGAGAATAGGAGAGAGAGAATTGGAGAGAGAGAGGGAATAAGAGATAGAGGGAGGGAGAGAGAGGGAAAAATAGAGGGAGTGAGGGAATAAGAGAGAGAGAAGGAGGGAGGTGTGAAACTAAGGTTGGCTATAAACCTGTTGTGAGTCAGCCTAGGAAAGGGGGAGGAGAGGAAGGGTGGAGGAGGGGTGGCGGGTGTGTAATTGAGAGTGTGAGTTTTTTAATGATGGTAGATCTCTGCAGGTAACTTCCTTTCCCTCCCCTGCCTCCTCTCCCTCCTCCCTCTCTTGCCCCGGTGTGGGTAAGGCCATCTGGAGAGAGTAAACATTAGATTAGCACATTAGCACGAGCAGAATTACCACTATACATTAGCACTAGCAGCATTACCACTATACACTAGCACTAGAAGCATTACCACAATACATTAGCACTAGCAGCATTACCACTGTACAATGGCCCTAGCAACATTACCACTATACATTAGCACTAGCAGAGACACTGGAATACCACTGAACTGTAATACAACATATATGAGGGTCCAAAACATTATGAACACCTGCTCTTTCTATGACAGACTCAGTGGTGGAATAAGTACCCAAAAGCCATATTTTGGAGTAAAAATAAAAGATACCTTACTGGGAAATGACTCAAGTAAAAATTAAAGTCACCCATTAGAATACTACTTGAGTAAAATTCTTAAGTATTTATTGGCACGTTGGCCAATAGAACAGATGGTAGTGGAGGATTACTCACTCACCTACGAATTCTCAGAAGTCTGCTCGAAGAATGTACAGAACGGGGGAGGAGATGGCTGACATTTTACAGTCTCGTAACCAATTGTTCTATTGTGTGTGTTTTTTGGCATTTTTTTGTAAACTTATTTTGTACAGACTATTTCTGCCACCGTCTGTTATGATCAAAAAGAGCTTCTAGATATCAGAACAGCAATTACTCACCTTGTACTGGACAAAGATTTTTCTTCAACGAGTCGGATGCGAAGGATTTACTTTAGTCACCCGACGAAGCCCAAATCCCTGTCATTGGCAGGAGAAAGAGACAGAGATATCGGGGACAAAGATCCGGGTGCCTTGTAAGGATCCAACAGCGAGTGGGTAATCGGCCTCTACCGTCGGTCCTATTAGCATACAATCATCATCATCAAACTAGACAAGCTATGATCACGAATATTCTATCAAAAGGACATTCAAAACTGTAATATCTTATGTGGCACCAAGTCGTGGCTGAACGATGACATGAATAACATACAGCTTGCGGGGTTTGCACTGCGACGGCAAGATAGAACAGCCGCCTCCGGTAAGAAGGGGTGGAGGTCTGTGAATATTTGTAAACAACATCTGGTGCACAAAATCTAATATTAAAGAAGTCTCAAGGTTTTGCTCGCCTGAGGTAGAGAATCTCATGATGAGCTGTAGACCACACTATTTACCAAGAGAGTTTTCATCTATATTTTTCATAGCTGTCTATTTACCACCACAAACCGATGCTGACCACGCTCAATGAGCTGCATAAGGCCATAAGCAAACAGAAAAACGCTCATACTGAGGCGGCGCTCCTAGTGGCAGGATACTTTAATGCAGGGAAACTTAAATCCGTCTTACACCATTTCTACTAGCATGTTAAATGTGCAACCAGAGGGAAAAAACTCTAGACCACCTTTACTCCACAGACAGAGACACATACAAAGCTTGTCCTCGCCCTCCATTTGGCAAAGCTGACCATAATTCTATCCTCCTGATTCCTGCTTACAAGCAAAAACTAAAGTAGGAAGTACCAGTGGTTTCGGGCCAATAAAGAAGTGGTCAGATGACACAGATGCTAAGCTACAGGACTGTTTTGCTAGCAAAGACTGGAATATGTTACTGGCTTCATCAATAAGTGCAGCGATGACGTCGTCCCCACAGCAACTGTATGTACATACCCCAACCAGAAGCCATGGATTACAGGCAACATCCGCACTGAGCTAAAGGCTAGAGCTGCTACTTTCAAGGATTGGGACTCTAACCCGGAAGCTTATAAGAAATCACCATATTGACACGAGTCTACAAGACAAGCTTAATTACTTCTGTGCTCACTTCGAGGCAAGCAACACTGAAGCATGCATGAGAGCATCAACTGTTCATTGCGACTGTGTGATCATGCTCTACGTAGTGGATGAGTGTAGGACCTTTAAACAGGTCAACATTTACAAGGCCAAACAGATTACAAGGACGTGTACTCCGAGCATGCGCTGACCAACTGGCAAGTGTCTTCACTGACATTTTCAACCTGTCCCTGAGTCTGTAATACCAAGATGTTTCAAGCAGATCCCCATAGTCCCTGTGCCCAAGAACACAAAGGTAACCTGCCTAAATAACTACCGACCCGTAGCCATGAAGTTGCTTTGAAAGGCTGGTCATGGCTCACATCAACACTATTATCCCAGAAACCTTAGACCCACTCCAATTTTACATACTGCCCCAACAGATCCACAGATGATGCAATCTCTATTGCACTCCACACTGCCTTTTCCCACCTGGACAAAAGGAACACCTATGTGAGAATGCTATTCATTGACTACAGCTCAGCATTCAACCCCATAGTGCCCTCAAAGCTCATCATTAAGCTAAGGACCCTGGGACTAAACACCTCCCTCTGCAACTGGATCCTGGACTTTGACGGGCCACCCCCCAGGTGGTAAGGATAGGTAACAACACATCTGCCACACTGATCCTCAACACAAGGGCCCCTCAGGGGTGCGTGCTCAGTCCCCTCCTCTACTCCCGGTTCACTCATGACTGCATGGACAGGCACGACTCTGACGAGTGGTAGGCCTGATCACCAACAATGATGAGACAGCCCATAGGGAGGAGGTCAGAGACTTGGCCATGTGGTGCCAGGATAACAACCTCTCCCTCAACGTGACAAAGGAGATGATTGTGGACTACAGGAAAAGGAGGACTGAGAACACCCCCATTCTCGTCGACAGGGCTGTGATGGAGCAGGTTGAGAGCCAACAATCTATCACCAACAAACTATAATGGTCCAAACACACCAAGACAGTCGTGAAGACAACAAAGCGTATTCCCCTTCAGGAGACTGAAAAGATTTAGCATGGATCCCCAGATCCTCAGACCGCAAGGCACTACAGAGGGTAGTGCATACGGCCCAGTACATTACTGAGGCCAAGCTTCACAGAGCTGTGAGAAACTACAAAGCTGCCAGACACCAGGGGGAAGGTGTGTGCATGTCTGTGATGCAGGCTGCAGTAATGTGCTCCACCCTTTGACTCAACATTCTATCACAATGTTCGAGAACATTTACATTTTAGTAATTTAGCAGACACTCTAATCCAGAGTGAATTATAGTTTGTGCATTCTTAGGATAGCTAGGTGGGACACAAATAATAACAATAATAATAATAATTTGATGACGGCTATGCACACTTCTCTCAACCAGCTTCACCTGGAATGCTTTTCCAACAGTCTTGAAGGAGTTCCCACATATGCCGAGCACTTGTTGGCTGTATTCCTTCACTCTGCGGTACGACTCATCCCAAACCATCTCAATTAGGTTGAGGTGGGTGATTGTGGAGGCCAGGTCATCTGATGCAGCACTTCCTCACTCTCCTTCTTGATCAAATTGCCCTTACACAGCCTGGAGGTGTGTTGGGTCATTGTCCTGTTGAAAAACAAATGATAGTGGGACTATGCCCAAACCAGATGGGATGGGGTATCGCTGCAGAATCTGTGGTAGCCATGCTGTTTAAGTGTGCCTTGAATTCTAAATAAATCACTGACAGTGTCACCAGCAAAGCACCCTCTCACCATCACAACTCCTCCATGCTTTATGGTGGGAAATACAAATGCGGAGATCATCCGTTCACCCACACCGCATCTCACAATGACATGGCAGTTAGAACCAAATATCTCAAATTTGTCCTCCAAATTTCCACTCGTGTTTCTTGGCCCAAGCAAGTCCTCTAGGGGCTATGGACATCACATGCCATGCACCAAAGTCAAGGACAGGATAGAAACAGGCTCTCCAAATATAGATTCCCTTGTTCATGCGTGGTTTGGACGGACCAGTCATCAGTACTATCTGCAGTGCCTCTATTCACATGACTCTCTCTAAACACACACGTCATACGCTGCTGCTACTGTTTATATTTTATCCTGCTGCTCAGTCACTTTACCCCTGATTGTATACAGATAACTAGCTCATCTATCACTGATATGGTTATTGATATTGTTCTAGTACATACTGTATATCATATTATTTATATTGGCACTATCTATTGTTGATATTTCTACTATGCAACTAACCATTTGGCCGTTTACACCTTCTGTGGAGACCCATGTCGCTGGGGGTTATAGCGTTTCTTTCACATGACCCATCAATTTAGACAAGTGTTTCTGGGTAATGTAGTGTTTCTGGGTAAGAATCATCTAATATTTATAAAATAGTTTTATCTGGACACTTCCTGTTTACCTGGATTTTTTGTCCTTATTGTAGGCTTCTACTTTTACCACTTTTAGTCTAAATCTGTACTACAATACTTACTGTTTTGCACATGACTTCACATGTGAATCCTTAAAGAGATGGGTGGGGCTAGCTTAAGAGGGTGTGAACAATTCTGAATGGGTGAAGACAAAGGAGAGCTCTCCAGTAGTTGTACAATATAATTGTACAACTTTTTCTCAAATTTGAGGTTACAAGTATATCAACTTTCAAAGCAGAATTACTTTCCCATTGTTCCTCAAGTGCCATTTTTTTACTCAACGGAACATTCTATCACAATGTTCTAGAACTCTATTCAACATTATATCACAATGGTCTGGAACTCTACTCAACATTCTGTTACATTGTTCTAGAACTCTACTGAACATTCTATCAAAGTGCTGTACAACTCTGCTCAACATTCTATCACAATGTTATAGAATTCTATTCGACATTATATCACAATGGTCTAGAACTCTATTCAACATTCTATCAAAGTGTTCTACAACTCTACTCAACATTCTATCAGATGTTCTAGAACTTTACCCAGCATTCACAAACAGCATAGTCTTTGTCTAATATAAAACACAGTCCCAGATGTTTACAGACCAGTTTAACAAGCTAATGTAGTCTGGCCAACGAGGTGTGCTATTAACAACATAACACTCAGTAATGACAGAGCACTCTCTCTCTCTCTAACACACACACATATATGCACATGCACATGCACAGAAACACACACACACACACACACACACACACACACACACACACACACACACACACACACACACACACACACACACACACACACACACACACACACACACACACATATATATATATACATACATACACTCAGGCAAACACTAATTTTGTCTAGCCATAAGAGGAGAGAACAGAGTTAACACCCCCCACCAGTAGAGGCTCCTGAGGAGAAAACGGCTCATAATAATGGTTGGAATGAAGTAAATGGAATGCTATGAAAAACATAGTTTTTGTTTGTTTGATACCATTCCATTTGCTCCATTCCATCCATCACACTCCATTTCAGCCATTAATATTAGACGTCCTCCCCTCAGCAGCCTCCATTGATACACACACACACAAACATTCTCACACACACACCGTTTCCAGTCATGGTAAGCAGGGATATTATAGATGGAAAATATAGCATAGTGAGTAGTTGCGTATGGTTAATGCTCTTATATCCTGTTGGCTGAGTTAGAGGACCCCTGGTGTCCCCCGTTTACAGCTTGTACAGCGCAGCGGGACTTCTGTTCATTAAGATCCCATTACCAACACAGTACTATAGAAGTGATAGGGTTTCAGTCAGGACAAATGCATTTTACCAAAGAAAGGATGTCTTCACTGTGACCCATGACTTAAAGAAACCATGAAGCTGCCCACGCCTCAGTTCTGAAGTGGGCCCACTCCTCAGTTTTGAAGTGGGCCCACTCCTCAGTTCTGAAGTGGGCCCACTCCTTAGTTCTGAAGTGGGCCCACTCCTCAGTTCTGAAGTGGGCCCACTCCTTAGTTCTGAAGTGGGCCCACGCCTCAGTTCTGAAGTGGTCCCACTCCTCAGTTCTGAAGTGGGCCCACTCCTCAGTTCTGAAGTGGGCCCACTCCTTAGATCTGTAGTGGGCCCACGCCTCAGTTCTGAAGTGGTCCCACTCCTCAGTTCTGAAGTGGTCCCACTCCTCAGTTCTGAAGTGGGCCCACTCCTCAGTTCTGAAGTGGTCCCACTCCTCAGTTCTGAAGTGGGCCCACGCCTCAGTTCTGAAGTGGGCCCACGCCTCAGTTCTGAAGTGGTCCCACTCCTCAGTTTTGAAGTGGGCCCACTCCTCAGTTCTGAAGTGGGCCCACTCCTTAGTTCTGAAGTGGGCCCACTCCTCAGTTCTGAAGTGGGCCCACTCCTTAGTTCTGAAGTGGGCCCACGCCTCAGTTCTGAAGTGGTCCCACTCCTCAGTTCTGAAGTGGGCCCACTCCTCAGTTCTGAAGTGGGCCCACTCCTTAGTTCTGTAGTGGGCCCACGCCTCAGTTCTGAAGTGGTCCCACTCCTCAGTTCTGAAGTGGTCCCACTCCTCAGTTCTGAAGTGGGCCCACTCCTCAGTTCTGAAGTGGTCCCACTCCTCAGTTCTGAAGTGGGCCCATGCCTCAGTTCTGAAGTGGGCCCACGCCTCAGTTCTGAAGTGGTCCCACTCCTCAGTTCTGAAGTGGTCCCACTCCTCAGTTCTGAAGTGGGCCCACTCCTCAGTTCCGAAGTGGTCCCACTCCTCAGTTCTGAAGTGGACCCACTCCTCAGTTCTGAAGTGGGCCCACTCCTCCAAGCTTGCCTGCCACCCGGGTTCCCGTAGGACCCTGGCCTTTGTGCGAAAATGCTTTTGTTGGCCTATTATTGTTCTTGCACCCTATGTTTGAGGGTGCAAGAGAACCCCATAACTTAGAAGAGAGACACATGGTTCAAGGGGCCAAGAGAACCTCATCATTTAGGAGACACACATTTTCGGATGGGGCAAGAGATTCCAATAACTAAGTGGAGACATACGTGTTCGGAGAGGGCAAGAGAACCCCATAACTTAGGAGAGCTGTGTATTATTATGGGGCAAGACAACCCCATTATCACATTTTAGGGAAGCAGGGATCTGGAAGATGTGCTGCACCATGAGCTGGGCTGTCTCTTTGGCAGAGGGTAGCTTGGAGAGAGGAATGAAGTGGGCGGCTTTGGAAAACCGGTCCACTACTGTCAGGATGGCGGTGTTGCCATCAGATGGGGGAAGAACCGTGACAGAGTCCAGGGATATGTGAGACCAGGGACTGTGAGGAACAGGCTGAGGTTGAAGGAGACCAGCCAGAGCTTGCCGGGGAGTCTTGTTGAGACGTCAGGAACCATAATAGGCCAACAAAAGCATTATCGCACAAAGGCCAGGGTCCTACGGGAACCCGGTTGCCAGGCAAGCTTGGAGGAGTGGGACCACTTCAGAACTGAGGAGTGGGCAGCGTCAGGAACAAACATCCAGTTATTTGGGTCCCCCCCTGGGTTCGGCTGGGAACGCAGCGCCTCACGAACATGATTCCCTGAGTGCCGTCACCAGGCACAAGGTTGGAAGGATCATCTCGGGTTCCGGGGGTGTAGCCGCAGGGCTATAGCAGCGTGATAGCGCATCTGGCTTGACATTCTTGGATCCTGGTCAGTATGAGAGGGAGAAGTTGAACCGGGTGAAAAGCAGGGCCCATCTAGCTTGCCTGGAGTTGAGACGCTTGGCGGTGTGGAGATATTCTGGGTTCTTGTGTTCGGTCCACACAATGAACAGATGTTCCGGCCCTTCCAGCCGTTGCCTCCACTCCTTCAACGCCATCTTCACCGTGATAAGCTTACGATTCCCCACATCGTAGGTCCTCTACATTACATTGAGGTGATGGGAGAAGAAGGCACAGGGATGTAAATTGAGGACTAAGACGGTGGGACAGGACAGCCCCCACTCCAAACATTCGAAGCATCAGCCTCCACAACGAACTGGCTGGACGGGTCAGGATCAACCAAGATGGGAGCTGTGGTGAAACAGTGTTTGAGATATCAGCAGCTAGGGACCACGTGAACAGAACCTTGGGAGAGGTGAGTGCAGACAGGGGGGAAGCCAGGGTGCTGTAACCCCGAATAAAGCTGCGATAAAAGATGGCAAAACTGAACACGTCCCAGAGGTCCTGGCACTCTGCAGGAATGGCAGAGAGGTCCGGGGCAACTTCCTAGCCCCCTGGAAGTGGTCGCGGGGCAGGCTATGCTGACTTCAGGCAATAAGGGGAGTCACTGGAATCAAGAGAATCCAAATACCATGGGATCCTGAGGAGACTTAATAAGCAGGAATTGGATCATCTCACTGTGGTTCCTTGACACTCGTAGGTTGATGGGGATGGTATTGTGGGTGACCCGGCCTATAGAGTACCCGTCCAGAGCTCTAACATCCATGGGAATGGAAAGGGGTTGAGTGGGGAGGCCCAGCTTGGTTGCCAGGGTAGCAGCCATAAAGCTCTCATAGGCCCCAGAGCTGATGAGTACCCGGAGAGATTTTGACTGGTTCCCACACAGCAAGACGGCATGAAAAGGGGTGCGAGAAATGGGAGAGGAAAAGTTCTCCGTAAAGCCCAACGGAGTACTCTCTCCTACAGGGGAGCCTGGTCTTTTAGTAGACAGGTTGCCACAAATGGACCAATAGTCCCACAATGTTTTTAAAAATTATTTAACTATTATTTAACCAGGTAAGCCAGTTGAGAACAAGTTCTCATTTACAACTGCGACCTGGCCAAGATAAAGCAGTGCGACACAAACAACAACACAACACATGGAATAAACAAATGTACAGTCAATAACACAATAGAAAAGTCTATATACAGTGCGTGCAAATGTTGTAAGATTAGGGAGGAAGGGCAATAAATAGGCCATAGTGGCAAAATAATTACATTTGAGCAATTAAACACTGGAGTGGTAGATGTGCAGAGGATGAATGTGCAAGTATAGATACTGGGGTGCAAAGGAGCAACAACAAAAAAAATGTAATAATATATATATATATATATATACACAAATGAAATGAATAACAATATGGGGATGAGGTAGTTGGATGGGCTATTTACAGATGGGCTGTGTACATGTGCAATGATCTGTAAGCTGCTCTGATAGCTGATGCTGAAAGTTAGTGAGGGAGATATGAGTCTCTAGCATCAGTGATTTTTGCTATTTGTTCCAGTCATTGACATCAGAGAACTAGAAGGAAAGGCAGCCAAAGGAGGTGTTGGCTTTGGGGGTGACCAGTGAAATATACCTGCTGGACCGCGTGCCATGGGTAGGTGCTGCTATGATGACCAATGAGCTGAGATAACGCAGGGCTTTACCGAGCAAAGACTTATAGATGACCTGGAGCCATTGGGTTTGGCCACGAATATAAAGCAAGGGCCAGCCAACGAGAGCATACAGGTAGCAGTGGTGAGTAGTGAGTAGTGGTGACAAAACTGATGGCACTGTGATAGACTATATCCAATTTGCTGAGTAGAGTGGTGGAGGCTATTTTGTAATGACATCGCCAAAGTCAAGGATCGGCAGATAGCCAGTTTTATTAGGGAATGTTTGGCAGTGAAGGATGCTTTGTTGCGAAATAGGAAGCTGATTATAGATTAGGTTTGGATTGGAGATGTTTAATGTGAGTCTGGAAGGAGAGTTTACAGTCTAACCAGACACCTAGGTATTTGTAGTTGTCCACATATTCTAAGTCAGAACCGTCCAGAGTAGTGATGCTGGACGGGCGGGCAGGTGTGGGCATCGATCGGTTGAAGAGCATGCATTTAGTTTTACTTGCATTTTAGAGCAGTTGGAGACCACGGAAGGAGAGTTGTATGGCATTGAAGGTCGTCATGAGGTTAGTTAACACAGTGTCCAAAGATGGGCCAGAAGTATACAGAATGGTGTTGTCTGCGTAGAGGTGGATCAGAGAATCACAAGAGTGATATGTTCAGAGAAAAGAGTTGGCCCAAGAATTGAAACCTGTGGCACCCCCATAGGTCCGGACTGCCAGAGGTCCGGACAACAGGCCCTCCAATTTGACACACTGAACTCTATCAGAGAAGTAGTTGGAAAACCAGGCAAGGCAATAATTTGAGAAACCAAGGCTGTCGATAAGAATACGGTGATTGACAGAGTCAAAAGACTTGGTCAGGTCGATGAATACGGCTGCACAGTATTGTCATTTGTTGATGGCTGTTATGATATAATTTAGGACCTTGAGCGTGGCTGAGATGCACCCATGACCAGCTCGGAAACCAGATTGCAAAGTGGAGAAGGTACGGTGGGATTCGAAATGGTCAGTGATCTGTTTATTAACTTGGCTTTCGAAGACTTTAGAAAGGCAGGGCTGGATGGATATACTGTAGGTCTGGAACAGTTTGGGTCTAGCGTGTCTGCCCCTTTGAAGAGAGGGATGACCGTGGCAGCTTTCCAATTTTTAGGGATCCAGACGATACGAAAGAGAGGTTGAACATGCTAGTAATAGGGGTTGCAACAATTGCGGCAGATATTTTTAGAAAGAGAGGTTCCAGGTTGTCTAGCCCGGCTGATTTGTAAGGATCCAGATTTTGCAGTTCTTTCGAACATCAGCTATCTGGAATTGAGCGAAGGAGAAATGGGGGAGGATTGGGCAAGTTGCTGTGCGGGGTGCAGAGCAGTTGCCCGGGGTAGGGGTAGCCAGGTGGAAAGCATGGCCAATCGTAGAAAAATGCTTATTGAAATTCTCCATTATCGTAGATTTATCAGTGGTGACAGTGTTTCCTAGCCTCTGTGCAGTGGGCAGCTTGGAGGAGGTGCTCTTATTCTCCATCGACTTTACAGTGTCCCAGAACGTTTAGGAGTTTGTGCTACAGGATGCAAATTTCTGTTTGAAAAAGCTAGCCATTGCTTTCCTAACTGCCTGTGTATATTGGTCCTGACTTCCCAGAAAAGTTGCATATCGCGGAGGCTATTCAATGCTAATGCAGTACGCCACAGGATGTTTTCATGCTGGTCAAGGGCAGTCACGTCTGGAGTGAACAAGGGCTATATCTTTTCCTGGTTCAACATTTTTTGAATGGGGCATGCTTATTTAAGATGGAGAGGAAAGTCCTTTTAAAGAATAACCAGGCATCCTCTACTGTCGAAATGAGGTCAATATCTTTCCAGGATACCCGGGCCAGGTCGATTAGAAAGGCCTGCTTGCTGAAGTGTTTTAGGGAGCGTTTGACTGTGATGAGGGGTGGTTGTTTGCTGCAGTGATCGCTGAGATCCTGGTTGAAGACAGCAGAGGTGTATTTAGAGGGCAGGTTGGTCAGGATTATATCTTTGAGGGTGCCCAAGTTTTTGGATTAGGGTTGTACCTGGTAGATTCCATGATAATTTGTGTGAGATTGAGGGCATCTAGCTTAGATTGTACGACAGCTGGGGTGTTAAGCATATCCCAGTTTATGTCACCTAACAGTGCAAACTCTGAAGATAAATGGGGAGCAATTAATTCACATATGGTGTCCAGGGCGCAGCTGGTTGCTGAGGGGGCTTTGAAACAGGCGGCAACAGTGAGAGACTTATTTCTGGAAAGGTGGATTTTTAAAAGTAGATGCTCGAACTGTTTGGGCACAGACCTGCTGGAGTAATCCAGATCAGAGTCCAAAAGGTACAGAGCAGCAGACAATCTTGCGGTCAGGGCAGGTAGAGGTCAATAATCCAGGATGGTGTGACAAGGTACAGAAATGGTAGGCAGGCTCAGGGTATGGCAGGCAGAATTTTCTAAACTGGGAAAACTAGAAAACAGGAACTAGAAATATAAATAGACTGGAGCAAGGGGTAAAACACTGGTAGGCTTGATAAACAAAGCAAACTGTTAACAGACAAACAGAGAACACAGGTATAAATACACTGGGGAAGATGGGCGACACCTGGAGGGGGTGGAGACAAGCACAGACAGGTGAAACAGATCAGGGTGTGACACCCATAATTTAGGAGGGATAACTTTTCAGAGAGAACTCCATTATTTGGGAGAAATATGTTTTCGGAGGGGGCAAGAGAAGACCAAAACTTACAGAGATATGATTTCAGTAAGGGACAAGAGCAACCCATACAGTGTATTTGGGAAGTATTCAGACCCTGTAACTTTTTCCCCAAAAAAATTAAGATACAGCCTTATTCTAAAATGGATGAAATAGGGTTTTTTCCTCATCAATTCAAACCGGTTTTTTAAAATGTTTTCAGATTTATAAAAATTACAAAAATGCAATAAATATTTACATAATTATTCAGACCATTTACTCAGTACATTTCTGAAGCACCCTTGGCAGCGCTTACAGCCCAAGATTTCTTGGGTATGATGCTACAAGCTTGGAGTCTTCTTGGGTATGATGCTACAAGCTTGGAGTCGTCTTGGGTATGATGCTACAAGCTTGGAGTCTTCTTGGGTATGATGCTACAAGCTTGGAGTCTTCTTGGGTATGATGTTACAAGCTTGGAGTCTTCTTGGGTATGATGCTACAAGCTTGGCACACCTGTATTTGGGGAGTTTATTCTTTTCTTCTCTGCAGATTCTCTCAAGCTCTATCAGGTTTGATGGGGAGCATCGCTGCACAGATATTTTCAGGTTTCTCCACAGATGTTCGATCAGGTTCAAGTCCGGGCTCTGGCTGGGCAACTCAAGGACATTTGGAGACTTGTCCAGAAGCAACTACTGTGTTGTCTTGGCTGTGTGTTTAGGTTCGTAGTCCTGTTGGAAGGTGAACCTTTACCCCAGTCAGGGTCCTGAGCACTCTGGAGCAGGTTTTCATCAAGGATCTCTCTGAACTTTGATCTGTTCATCTTTCCCTGGATCCTGACTAGTCTCCCAGTCCATGTCGCTGAAAAACAATCCAACTTCCCCAGATATGTGCCTCGACACAATCATGTCTCGGAGCACAATGGACAATTCCTTTGACAATGGCTTACTTTTTTCTCTGACTGCACTGTCAACTGTGGGACGTTATATAGACAAGTGGGTTTCTTTCCAAATCATGTCCAACCATAGATGGATTCCAATTAAATTGTAGAAACATCTCAAGGACTATCGATGGAAACAGGATTCACCTGAGCTCAATTTAGAGTCTCATAGCAAAGGGTCTAAATATTTATAATAAGGTATTTCTGTTTTTTATTTTTAAAACATTTGCAAAAAATTATTGGTTATTGTGTGTAGACATATGAGGAAATCAATTTATTCTAAAATCAAAATCAATTTTAGAATAATGCTGTAGCATAAAAAATTGGGAACAAGTCAAGGGGTCTGAATACTTTCCGAATTCACGGAAACTATCAGGAAAGATAAGTGTTTGGAGGGGGCAAGAGAATTTATTAAAGATACTTGTTCTGAGGGGGCAAGATAACCTCATAACTTAGAGGAGAGGTACAAGTTCTAAGAGGGGAATGTATCCCCATATCTTATGAGAGATACATATTCTGAGGGAGCAAGAGAACCTCATAATTTAGAATGGAGATGCGTGTTCTAAGGGTGCTAAAGGACCCCATAACTTAGCTGAGATACATGTTCTGATGGGGCAAGAGAACCCCTTATCTGAGATGAGAGATATTTATTCTGAGGGATCAAGAGAACCCCATCATTTAGGAGAGATACGTGTTCTGAGGTGGCATCATTTAGGGGAGCTACGTTTTCGGTGAGGGCACTATGGTGTTGAACACTGAGCTGTAGTCAATGAACATAATTCTCACGAGTGTTCCTTTTGTCCAGGTGCGAAAGGGCGGTGTGGAGTGTGATTGAGTTTAAGTAATCTGTGGATTTGTTGGGGTGGTCTGCGAATTGGAGTGGATCTAGCGTTTCAGGGAAAATGGTGTTGATGTGAGCCATGACCAGCCTTTCAAAGTACTTCATAGGTACCACAGTGAGTGCTACGGGGTGGTAGTCATTTAGGCAGGTTACCTTCGCTTTCGTGGGTACAAGGACTATGGTGGTCTGCTTGTAGGTATTACTGACTCGGTATTACTGACTGAAAATGTCTGTGAAGAGACTAGCCAGTTGGTCCACGCATGCTCTGAGTAAACGTCCTGGTAATCCATCTGTCCCCGCGGCCTTGTGAATGTTGACCTTTTTAATGGTCTTGCTCACATCGGCTACGGAGAGCGTGATCACACAGTTGTCCGGAACTGCTGGTGCTCTCATGCATGCTTTAGTGTTGCTTGACTCTAAGTGAGCATAAAAGACATGTAGCCTGTCTGGTAGGTAACTGGGCAGATCGCAGCTGGGTTTCCCTTTGTAGTCCATAATAGTTTGCCCTGTATTGTCGCTTGCCTGTTTGATTGTTCGTCTGAGGGCATAGCGTGATTTCTTATAAGCGTCCGGATTAGTGTCCCTCTCCTTGAAAGTGGCAGGTCTAGCCCTAAGCTCAGTGTGGATGTTGCCTGTAAATCCATGGCTTCTGGTTGGGATATGTATGTACGGTCACTGTGGGGACGACTATCATCGATGCACTTATTAATGAAGCCGGTGACTGAGGTGGTATACTCCTCAATTTAGGAGAGCTACATGTTTTGATGTGGCAAGATAACCCCATAACTTAGGATAATTATATTTTCGTAGGGTACCAAAGAAAAGCAAAACTTATGTGTTATGTGTTCCTATGGGACAGGATAACCCCATAACTTGGGAGAGTTAGTTACGTGTTCACAGGGGGCAAAATGAATTATAAATTACCGGCGGGATACATGTTCTGAGCAGGCAAGAGAACCCCATAACTTATAGAAGAGTTACATTTTCTGAAGGGGTAAGACAACCCAATAACTTAGAGAGATGTCTGTTCTGAGGGGGCTACAGAACCCCATTACTTAGCTGAGATACATATTCTGAAGGGGCAAGAGAACCCCTTAACTGATATGAGAGATACGTGTTCTGAAGGGTCAAGAGAACCCTATAATTTAGGAGAGAAACTTGTTCTGAGGTGTCAAGAAAACTGCATAATTTAGGAGAGATACGTGTTTGGAGGGAGAAAGTGAAGCTCATAATTTAGGAGAGATATGTTTTAGGAGGGGGAAAGAGAACCCCATAAATAAGAGGAGAGAGAAGTGTTCAGAGGTGTCAAGAGAACCCCATAACTTAGTGGAAAAATAATTCAGAGGGAGCAAGAGAAAACCAACACTTAATAGAGATACGTTTATGGTAGAGGACAAGAGAACCCCATATAACAGAGGGGAGAGACATGTTTGAAGGGGGCAAGAGAACCGCATAACTTAGTAGAGAGATACGTGTTCGGAGGGGGCAAGAGAATACATAATTTAGAGGGGAGATACGTGTTCTTAGTATTGGATAGAATACACTCTGAAGTTTCTAAAACGGTTTGAATTTTGTCTGTGAGTATAACAGAACTCATATAGCAGGCAAAAACCTGAGAAATTCCACTTCCTGTTTTATTTTCTGGGGGTGGAAGATTTTCAACCAAGCTCTCATTGAAATTACAGCAAGATATTCACTTCCTACGCCTTCCACTAGATGTCAACAGTCAATAGAACTTTGTCTGATGACTCTAATGTGAAGGGGGGTCGAATGAGACAGGAAATAGTCACCACTGTCACGAGTTGACCATGCATTCACTATGCGCGTTCACAGGGGAAGGACCTGCGTTCCACCGGTCATCTGAAGTCATTCTAATTCTCCGGTTGGAACGTTATTCAAGATATATGTAAACAACATTCTAAAGATTTATTCAGTACATCGTTTGACATGTTTCTACTGACTGTTACGGAACTTTTGGACATTTCATCACATTATCGTGGATGCACTTTGTGACTTTTGGAATTGTTTTGTGAATGCTATATTTCGCTGGAAAATGGCTGTGCTTATTGTGGTTTGGTGGAGACCTAACATAATCGTTTGTAGTGCTTTCGCTGAAAAATCCTATTTGAAATCAGACACTTTGGTGGGATTAACAACAAGGGTACCTTTAAAATGATATAAGACACATGTATGTTTTAGGAATTGTAATTATGAGATTTCTGTGGTTTGAATTTGGCGCCCTCTATTTTCATTTACTAGCTATTTTATTTACTAGCTAACTAAATAGTAACAGAGGATAAACATACACACTTAATACATTAAAAACAGGTCCCTAGCGGACTGACAACAATGTGGATGCTTGTTACATAAGAGATGCAGAGGGGGGAGAGGGGGGGGGGGGGACACTTAACATTGGTACTTTCAGAAACCACTCTTACTTACAGTAACCTTAAACCTGTTATGGCAAGGCGATCCCCTAGGGGAACTACTGTTGTTCCTCTCTGTAGTTGTCCGGTATCCTGTGACTTGACGTGAACAGAACTACAGAGTTTATTTTTCCTTCCATTCGCTCTTGAAGATACTTCTTTGAAGATAGGCTAGCCAGCCATGTCGATGGTTCCCAGTGGGGTGACAAGAGTAGGCTAATACAATGATTTGAGCAGAGTAGTATAATGGTCCTACTTCAATCTGCTTTTGAAGATACTTTACTTAGGACAGCTAATCAGCCGTACTAGTGATTGTCCATGAGGTGACTTTATCATCTCTACCTTGTGTTGAGATTCACAGTTCAAACCACTTTAAACGTGTAGCTTGATACTTTTTAGGTGTGCTATGTTAATTTCTTGACTCATCACTTATACAGTTTGTTCGAAAGGGGCGGTTCTGTCAGGCTGACATGCTCTCTGACTTCACTCAGGGGCGGTGGCTACTTACTGTGCACAGTTACAAAAAACAAATATCTCTTATAGTTTCTCAAATCACATCCCTATCTTAACAAAAACACTTTCATCATGTTTCATATTACATGCACAACGCACAGTATGGAAACTTGGTACATGTACAGTGGTTCGTACTTTAAAAGTTGTGAGCTTTTGTGGTAGATGGTGGCATTCTGTCATTGCACCACACTATAAAAAGGGGGCTTTAGAACGCTGATATATAGGTAGTCTGAACTGTGGCAATTAATGGTGGTGTTTTCAGTCTGAGAGTCTCTCTTCTCTGGCACTAGAGTCCAGCATCAGACAACAACAACAACAACAACTGTCGGTGGTCCTGGAGAGGAATTTCACATGACATGTGGGCTGACGATTTTCCAAAAAATAGTCACCGTGGGCTTTTGGAAAAAAATCATTCTAAATAACAAACTGGCTTTATTTACAAATTAGTAAGAATGTCTCACTCCATGTTCAAGAATGGCCTTTTCACCTTTTTTCAGATTACAATCGCTCACATACGGTTAATTGAAACGAAATCATCTCCAAAATATCATTGTTATTATTTTTTTAAAGCCATGGAAATGCAAATTCAGTAAAACAATTAAAAAGTAAGGAGCTTGGTTAATTAAAGAAAATTGTGATGAATAAAAATAGATACCACCTTCTCTTGCCATTTACAAAGCGATTATTATTATAATTATTAACCTTGCACTATAATTATATAAAAGCCCCTTAAATATTATTACAGACCTTAGATATTAATTTAGTATCCTCCAATCCTCGAAATGTAATTATTGCCGGAGAATCACGTCATTGAGTCAGGCAGCATTGGCGGAGTTGAAGAGGAACAAGATGGCAAACATGCAAATGTTTATTTTAACTACATTTTAGTTGCACCAAGTTTGGTCGGGTTTCATTCAGGAGACCTACATGTAGAGATAAAAAAACATATTTTTAGACATACTGTAGGCCTACCGTAGGCAACATGAGTCTCACTAGTGTTGAGTAATGTGCTGTTAAAAGTGTTGTAGGGGTTTTGTTTATTTATTTTTATTTAACCTTTATTTTACTACATAAAGGTCTACTTACTCTGCTGGCGTCTTGACCCAGTTTATGTCCTCATTTGCAATGCAAACCATAACATATAACCCATAAAAACCATAGAAAATTACTATGGGAATAAATTAGATGTTTATTTAACCTTCAGAAAGGGAGAAAAGTAAGGAACGTCTCTGTCGGCCCTGGAGGCATTTTGAAAACATATTTTCATAAGGGCCATAAGCAGGACAATACACGATGTGGTCCCAAAAACACCTCTATGACATAGGGTCCAGCATATCTCTTGAGGATGTCATTGAATGTCTTGCCAGCTTTGATCCAAGCCTGGGCCTGCAGGACGCAAAGTTATTTTTTGTTAGATGAATCATTGGGTCAAAACTACAGAACAGTACAAAAAAAGAGAACACACATGGTTAATGTTCTGGAAAAAAATAATATAATTAAAATATATAAATACTTTTTTTCATATGAGTTTACCTATATGCTTATGGTTTTGCCTACACCTAGCGACCTGTTTAAATTATTTGAGCAAAAAAGTATTTTTGTTTCAGGAGTCCGCCTGACTTTCTGACGAGTAATTATGACATCAGACTGTTAAACATCCACCACTAACATTGAGTGGCTGCTGCCAACAAACTGACTCAACTCCAGCCACTTTAATAATGGGAATTGATGGGAAATGATGTAAAATATATCACTAGCCACTTTAAACAATGCTACCTAATTACCTATTACCTATTCATATATCTTTATGTACATATTCTTTATCCCCTTACACTTGTGTCTATAAGGTAGTAGTTTTGGAATTGTTAGCTAGATTACTTGTTGGTTATTACTGCATTGTCGGAACTAGAAGCACAAGCATTTCGCTACACTCGCATTAACATCTGCTAACCATGTGTATGTGACAAATAAAATTTGATTTGATTTGATTAGTATTTATTTTGTTTGGGTGAAGAATGTCTCATGTTTGTAACCCCCGATATAAACAGTAGTATTTATTTAGTTTGGGTGAAGAATGTCTCATGATTTTTTACCCCCGATCGAAACAGCCAGACAAAAATAAAAGGGCCTATTGTCTCACCCCTTGTTCAACAAAGGCCTTTTCCCCTTTATTCAGATTACAACCGCTCGCTTTCGGTTATTTGAAAATGAAATCGTATCCAAAATATAATCATTTTTTTAGCAAGGACTTGAAAATGAGATTGTGAACTCTGCAAACAACGTTTCCACTCCGAGAATGAGAATGGTAAATGAATGTAATTAATACATTCATTTAAAACATTGGAATACAAAAGAAGCCATCCACCCATAATGGACAGGACAATAGACTCTTCATAGCCTGGCTACTGTAGGTGTGAAAATCCCCCCAACTTGCAAAGTATTCGATGCTTAAGTACTCTAAAGTTTTACATTTCTAACTCAAAACATCATGCAACCACAAAAACTCAGATAAAGCATACATTATCTGTTCATCAACATCTTTATGCTTTCGTCAAAAAAAAATAACGAGAAAAAAAAGACAGACGTTTATTTCATTTTAGTTGGACTTCCCCCCCAGCTCCACGACCACGGGTAAAACCTTTCTCAAGCAAAACATGTTGGTAGCTTTCTCCAGTTCCAAAAAAGTGATTTGTTTTCCTAGATTCTTAAAATGTGTTTCTGTACGCAGCATTTGTGTGTTGCAGTCACAATAGATTTAATTGATCTACCAATCCATGCCGTCCAATTGTTATAAAATGTCAGATTAAGCTGTACAGTATTTCTTCATCAATATCTTTACTCTTTCGTTAATAAAAATAATGATCAAAATACAGATTTTTATTTTGTTATGGATCCATAACGAATTACTATGTGAATAAATATCACTGACTCACAGAAAAATGTGAATAAAGTTGTCTAATGAAGGCAACACATAGTTGCTCACTGGAACACCCAAAGTCATCCAATTGTTATAATAGGATTTGAAGCAACAGCCAACCCGGGCGTGGTCAACTATTTCAGCACCGTTTCGCGCTGCCCTGAGACCAGCATGGGGACTGGTCTTGATAAATCAATGAGATTTTTATTTTCACTGAATCTCCACTTGGGTATTTGGTTAGACTACAATTATGGTGATGAAACGGTCACATTGTACAGCGCCATATTTTCCTAACGGAAACCCTGAGAGTTTTGTTTGAATATTAATCTAATTAATTAAGATACATTTCTTAAAATCTGTCCCATATACTATGTTCTTACAAAAAAGCTTTTAAAATCTCTAGTACAGCCAATATTAAAAAGAGACTAACGCTGCTCAAAGATTCTCTCTGGTGGTCAAACTAGCACTAACTAGCATGATTGGCAACAATGGCTGACACTTAAATAACGTGCCATAGAATTCTGCGGCAGCCCGCAAGGTATGCTGCAGTATTACGCAACTTTTAAAGGAAGAACCACTGTAGTTAGTTAGTCATAGCAGCCATTATAAAATAGGAATGTCATATCTAACAACAAATTAGCTGATTGGCTGAGAATCCAGTTGTCCAATGGCTGCTGTGGCTGCTGCTAGCTAGCATGATAATATAATGTTATTATGAATATGAACAGCAAGTACTTTGTTTAAAAATATATATATACACAGTACCAGTCAAAAGTTATAGAACACCTACTCATTCTCGGGGTTTTCTTTATTTTTACTGTGTTCTACATTGTAGAATAATAGTGTAGATATCAAAACTATGAAATAACACATATGGAATCACGTAGTAACCAAAAAAGTGTTGAACAAATCAAAACATATTTTATATTTGAGATTCTTCAAAGTAGCCAACCTATGTCAATCTACTATCCCCTATAGTACATACGTTGATAGGCTAGTGCTTTTGCTGTTTGTTAGGCCTACTCATCATGATGGTTGACGAAAAGTAAAAGTGGACAAGTCTTCCAATTTCTTCAATGCCTCGGAATTGGATACGGACGCGAGCAGTTGCGTCTCCGACGTGTCTGTCTTCACTTGTAGTGAAAAAACCCTGATCACCTGACGGGCATTGGCTAATAAGAATTAAGCTTTCTGAGAGAGCCATGTGAGTGAGAGATGCTTTGGAGCATGCAGCAGGGAGAAGGAACTTCTAATTACTGTATTATAATCAGCCCAAAGGTACAACGGCCACCGGCCGCAAAAGGCATGGATTCATTTATGGGGCATTACGACCACACTGGGAAATTTGAGGAATTATCAAGTGCTTGTCAGCTTTGTGAATGAGAGACTGATGAAGTGTGTGCAGCCTGCACAAATAACAAAGCAGAGCTTATTCCGTTCAAGCAACTTTTTTCAGGTCATTTTTAGAGTCGCATCATGCTTAGAATGGCCTCCCGAGCGGTGTAGCAGTCTAAGGCACGGCATCTCAGTGTTTGAGGCATCACTACAGACCTGGGTTCAATCTCCCGTGATTGGGAGCCCCTTAGGGTGGCGCACAATTGGCTCAGCATCATCCGGGTTTGGCTGGGGAGGGTGGGCTTTACTTTGAACATCGTGCTGTAGCGACTCCTTGTGGTGGGCCAAGTGCCTGTGGGCTGACTTCGGGCTATAGTTGTACATTTAAAAAATAAAAGTTCACCATTGCTTCCGGGTTTAGCGGGCAGGTGATAAGAAGTGTCGTTTGGCGGGTCGAGCACATTGGGGAGGTGCAGCGAAAAGACAAGATCACAATTGGATATCACGAAAAGGGGGGTAAAATACAAACGTTGGGCTGTATTTTTTGATCACAACTAAAATTGCATAAATAACTGTAAATTATGTCACACTCTGGCCATAGAGAGGCTTTTTATTCTCTATTTTGGTTAGGCCAGGGTGTGACTAGGGTCTATGTTCTTTTTTCAATGTTTTTGTATTTCTTTGTTTTTGGCCGGGTGTGGTTTTCAATCAGTCTGTCATTGTCTCTGATTGAAAACCATACTTAGGTAGCTGTTGCCCACATGGATTTTGTGGGTAGTTATTTTCTATTTAGTGTGTTTTGCACCTGACGGAGCTGTTTCGGTTGTTGTTTTGGTTATTCAGTGTTCAGTTAAATAAAGTAAATGACAAACATGTACCACGCTGCACCTTGGTCTTCACCTTCTTCCACCAACGGCCGTTACAGAACTACCCACCACCAACGGACCAAGCAGCGTGGAAAAAGGAGGAAAGGACATGGGAGGACATTCTGGATGGGAAGGGATCCTACACATTGGAGGAGATCCTGGCTGGAAGGGATCGCCTCCCATGGGAACAGGAGGAGGCAGCCAGGAGAGCGGAGGCAGCAGGAGAAGGGAACAAGTGCTATGAGGTAAGGCAGCGCAACAGGCACGAGAGACAGACCCCCCCCCAAAAAAATTGGGCGGGCACATGGGGATATTGGCTGAGTCAGGCGATAGACCTGAGCCAACTCCCCATGCTTACCGGGAGAGGCGTAGTACTGGTCAGGCACCATGTTATGCAATAAAGCGCACAGTGTCGCCAGTATGCGCTCATAGCCCAGTGCGCTATAGGCCAGCCCCCCGCAAGTGCCATGCGAGAGTGGGCATCCAGCTAGGGCGTGTTGTGCTGGCTGAGCATGTTTGGTCTCCGGTACACCGTTTGGGCCCAGGGTATCCTGCGCCGATGCTGCATGCTGTGTCTCCGGGGGGCTGGGAGGGTGCAGTTCGCCCTGTGCCTGCGCTCCGCAATGTGGGCATTGAGCCTAAGGGAGAGGTGCGAGTGGTATGTACCAGATCTCCAGTGCTCCCCCACAGCCCGGTTCAACCTGTGCCTGCACTCTGGATGGTCCGGGCTAAAGTGGTAATCCAGCCTGGAGGAGTGGTGCCAAGGCTGCGCACCAGAGCTCCCCCACAGCCCGGTCCATCCGGTGCCTCCTCCACGCACCAGGCCGGAGCTGCCGCCGTAAAGAAGGCACACCCGTACTCTCCCCTTTAGAGTCGGCCGGAGTCCGCACATTTGGGGGGGGGTTACTGTCGCGCCATGGCCAAAGAGAGGCTTTTTATTCTCTATTTTGGTTAGGCCAGGGTCCCACCTAGGTATCTGAAGATTAATGTACTGACTATGACTGGTCCACCTAACTATCTGAAGATGAATGTGCTGACTATGACTGTGATATGTGGTTGGCCCACCTAGCTATCTGAAGATGAATGTACTGACTATGACTGGTCCACCTAACTATCTGAAGATGAATGTGCTGACTATGACTGTGATATGTGGTTGTCCAACGTAGCTATCTGGAGATGAATTTTCTGACTATGACTGGTCCACCTAGCTATCTGAAGATGAATGCACTGACTATGACTGGTCCACCTAACTATCTGAAGATGAATGTGCTGACTCTGACTGGTTCACCTAGCTATCTGAAGATGAATGTACTGACTATGACTGGTCCACCTAACTATCTGAAGATGAATGTGCTGACTATGACTGGTTCACCTAGCTATCTGAAGATGAATGTACTGACTATGACTGTGATATGTGGTTGTCCCACCTAGCTATCTGGAGATGAATGTACTGACTATGACTGGTCCACCTAGCTATCTGAAGATTAATGTACTGACTATGACTGTGATATGTGGTTGTCCCACCTAGCTATCTGGAGATGAATGTACTGACTATGACTGGTCCACCTAGCTATCTGAAGATGAATGTACTGACTATGACTGTGATATGTGGTTGTCCCACCTAGCTATCTGGAGATGAATGTACTGACTATGACTGGTCCACCTAGCTATCTGAAGATGAATGTACTGACTATGACTGTGATATGTGGTTGTCCCACCTAGCTATCTGGAGATGAATGTGCTGACTATGACTGGTCCACCTAGCTATCTGAAGATGAATGTACTGACTATGACTGTGATATGTGGTTGTCCCACCTAGCTATCTGGAGATGAATGCACTAACTGTAAGTCGCTCTGGATAAGAGCATCTGATAAATGACTCAAATGTAACCTCAGCCCAGAGCCAGAACAATATTAACAACACACACAACAAATATTTATTCTGATGTGTTATTCCTCCTCCTCTCCTCCCCATCCTCTCTCATCCCATCCTCTCTCTTCCCCATCCTCTCTCCTCCCCATCCTCTCTCATCCCATCCTCTCTCTTCCCCATCCTCTCTCCTCCCCATCCTCTCTCCTCCCCATCCTCTCTCATCCCATCCTCTCTCATCCCATCCTCTCTCCTCCCCATCCTCTCTCATCCCATCCTCTCTCCTCCCCATCCTCTCTCATCCCATCCTCTCTCTTCCCCATCCTCTCTCCTCCCCATCCTCTCTCCTCCCCATCCTCTCTCATCCCATCCTCTCTCATCCCATCCTCTCTCCTCACCATCCTCTCTCATCCCATCCTCTCTCATCCCATCCGCTCTCATCCCATCCCCTCCCATCCTCTCTCATCCCATCCTCTCCCTCCACCTTATGGCTCATGGAGCGTATGAATAGTAGAACATTCGAATATTGAGTTATAATATTTATTTTTTTCTTGGTTGTGAGAATCACAGAGGAAGTGGTGAGTATTGTGGTCAGAAATATGGGGAATGTTGAAATGACTTTCCTCTGTATGTGTGTGTGCTGTTTTTAAGAACAGCCATTAGGTCGTAAAGCTGTGAGGGGTTTAATCCCATAATCAGAGACAGAGATGGAATTAAAACAACAAAATAACATGACATCACACATGCACAAACACACACAATGGCAACAGCATAAAAAAGTAATTCATCCTTACAGCCCTATTCTGTCCATCTTGCTTTCTCTCCGTTTCTCTTTCAATCTCTTTGTCTCTCTCTCTTTCCCTTCTTCCATTTATCTTTCTCTCACCATCTCTCTCTCCTTTTTTGAGAGTCTGGTGTCATGTAAAAATCTTCCCAACGTGAAATAGTTCCCAATTGTTCTGATTATGTTGTGATTGTGACGTCATGTTGTAAGATTTCTCACAGTGTGAAAATGTTCGCAGTCAATAATTAAAAGGCACGTCTATCTCCCTCGCCCTTGACTTATCTAGCTAGCATAATTAGGTATCAGCTGGTGGAGATGGCTTGTTCTCAGAGGTGTGCAGTTTTAGCTTGTTTATTTAGCTAAATAAAGTCATATAAAAGCTAGGTTATAGCCAAAGTATAAACAACTGTTTCACATCTCCTAGTTACTTTTGATAGCTAGCTCAATACATCTGCCATTCCGTGCATCACATGATAGGCTGCACTAGCTAGCTAGCACAACTAGATAGCTTATAACTTTACCCACCGTCTCTCACATTACCCAAAGCCAACAGTACATTGGTAGGCTCTCCTGGAGCAATTCCTGAGTAGAAAGTAAATGGCAGCACTGCAAATAAGTGCAATGCTGATTTGTGGTAAAAGCCAAATCAACTATCAACACTACTATCAAATACTTATACAACTAACCTATGGTGTTGCAGTTTCTCCAAAATAATCTGTTTTTGCTGTCATTTGTCACTTGAGTGACCTCTACTGTCCTAATGTAGAACTGAAGACTCAACTGTGTTCAAATCAAATCAAATTGTATTGGTAACATACACATGTTTAGCAGATGTTATTGCAGGTGTAGTGAAATGCTTGTGTTTCTAGCTCAGACAGTGCAGCAATATAACAAGTAATATCTAACCATTTTAAAACAATACACACAACACACACAAATCTAAAGTAAAGGAATGGAATTAAGAATATATAAATACCTGGACGAGCAATGTCAGACTGACATAGACCAACACACAGTACAATAGAATATAATACATTATACACATATGAGATGAGTAATGCAAAATATGTAAACATTATTAAGTGACTAGTGTTCCATTATTTAAGTGGCCAGTGATCTCAAGTCTATGTATATAGGGCAGCAGCCTCTAAGGTGCTAGTGATTGCTGTTTAGCAGTCTGATGGCCTTGAGATAGAAGCTGTTTTTCAGTCTCTGGCCCTGCTTTGATGCACAAGTACTGACCTCGCCTTCTGGACGATAGCGGGGTGAACAGGCAGTGGCTCGGGTGGTTGATGTCTTTGATGATCTTTTTGGCCTTCCTGTAACATCGGGTGTTGTAGGTGTCCTGGATGGCAGGCAGTTTGCCCCCGGTGATGCATTGTGTAGACCGCACCACCCTCTGGAGAGCCCTGCGGTTGCGGGGGGTGGAGTTGCCATGCCAGGCGGTGATACAGTGCGACAGGATGCTCTCAATTGTGCATCTGTAAATGTTTGTGAGGGTTTTAGGTGCCAAGCCAAATTTCTTCAGCCTCCTGAGGTTGAAGAGGCACTGTTGTACTTTCTTCACCACACTGTCTGTGTGGGTTGACCATTTCAGTTTGTCAGTGATGTGTATGCTGAGGAACGTTAAGCTTTCCACCTTCTCCACTGCGGTCAAATAAATGTGGATAGGGGGATGCGCCCTCTGCTTTCTCCTGAAGTCCACGATCATCTCATTTGTTTTGTTGATGTTGAGTGAGAGGTTGTTTTCCAGGTGCCAAGGCTGGACGCTGAGCAAGCACCCTTGTGGGGATCCAGTGTTGAAGATCAGTGGAGTGGAGATGATGTTTCCTACCTTCACCACCTGGGGGTGGTCCGTCAGGAAGTCCAGGACTCAGTTGCACAGGGCGGGGTTCAGACCCAGGGCCTCGAGCTTGATGATGAGCTTGGAGGGTACTATGGTGTTGAATGCTGAGCTATGTCAATAAACATAATTCCTACATAGGTATTCCTCTTGTCCAGATGGGATAGGGCAGTGTGTAGAGTGATGACGATTGCATCGTCTGTGGATCTATTGGGGTGGTACGCAAATTGAAATGGTTCTAGGGTGGCAAGTAAGGTAGAGGTGATATGATCCCTGACTAGTCTCTCAAAGCACTTCATGATGACAGAAGTGAGAAGTGAGTGCTACGGGGCAATAGTAATTTAGTTCAGTTACCTTTGCCTTCTTGGGTACAGGAACAATGGTGGTCATCTTGAAGCAGGTGGGGACAGCAGACTGGGATAGGGAGAGATTGAATCTGGCCGTAAACACACCAACCAGCTGGTCTGAGCATGGTCTGAGGACGCGGCTAGGGATGCCGTCTGGACTGGCAGCTTTGCGAGGGTTAACACGTTTAAATGCTTTACTCACATCGGCCACGGAGAAGAAAAAAGAAAGCCAACAGTCCTTGGTAGCGGGCCGTATCGGAGACACCGTGTTATCCTCAAAGCGTGCAAAGAATGTGTTTAGCCTGTCCGGAAGCAAGACGTTGGTCTCGGCGATGTGGCTGGTTTTCCTTTTGTAGTCCCTGACACATACAGTGGGGCAAAAAAGTATTTAGTCAGTCACCAATTGTGCAAGTTCTCCCACTTAAAAGATGAGAGAGGCCTGTAATTTTCATCATAGGTACACTTCAACTATGACAGACAAAATGAGAGAAAAAAAATCCAGAAAATCACATTGTAGGATTTTTTATGAATTTATTTGCAAATTATGGTGGAAAATAAGTATGTCCATCTCAGCCATTTCTAGCACGTGCTTCTGCTTCTGTTGAGCACCGCGGTACTGGACTGATGCCAATCAATCAAAGCGTTTTAGCCATTTCTGATGTTTTCCTCTGCTGAGGTCAGTGATCAATCCTTTTATGGGCGAGGGTTCACTAATTAGCGGTGGACTGGGAACAATCCCCTCTGATAGCTTGCACATTATGAAAAAAGATTTTGTTCATTTTTTTCAAAGTTTGGGTTTTGCGTTGATGGAAGCTGCAAATGCGATTTTAATTTATTTAAAGACGTTAATGAACCATCAATACTGGATCAGTGATGTGGGAGTTGATCGTGAATGAATTTGCAAAAGCAAAGTCAATGTGGAGGCTATATACAGGGGGTGCCGGTACAGAGTCAATGTGCGGGGGCACCGGTTAGTTGAGGTAGTATGTACATGTAGGTCGAGTTAATTAAAGTGACTATGCATAGATGACAACAGAGAGTGGCAGTGGTGTGGAGAGGGGAGGGGGGGGGCAATGTGAATAGTCTGGGTAGCCATTTGACTAGATGTTCAGGAGTCTTAAGGCTTGGGGATAGAAGCTGTTTAGAAGCCTCTTGGTCCTAGACTTGGTGCTCCGGTACCGCTTGCCGTGCAGTAGCAGAGAGAATAGTCTATGACTACGGTGGCTGGAGTATTTTACAATTTTCAGGGCCTTCCTCAGGGCCTTCCATCATCCTCCCTCAGGCAGATATCAGACTAAAAGCATGAGATGTAAAACCTGCACAAGTCAAGTCTCAGCTACAAGTCAAGTCTCAGCGACTAGGGCCTAGTGGACGTGTCAAACCCATTCCATGTAGGGCCTAGTGGACGTGTCAAACCCATTCCATGTAGGGCCTAGTGGACGTGTCAAACCCATTCCATGGAGGACCTAGTTGACGTGTCAAACCCATTCCATGTAGGGCCTAGTGGACGTGTCAAACCCATTCCATGGAGGGCCTAGTGGACGTGTCAAACCCATTCCATGTAGGGCCTAGTGGACGTGTCAAACCCATTCCGTGTAGGGCCTAGTGGACGTGTCAAACCCATTCCGTGGAGGGCCTAGTGGACGTGTCAAACCCATTCCATGGAGGGCCTAATGGACGTGTCAAACCCATTCCATGGAGGGCCTAGTGCACGTGTGAGGGTGAACCAGGGTGTCTGTAGTGAAGCCTCTAGCGCTGAGATGCAGTGCCTTAGACCGCTGCGCCACTCGGATGGCCGAGTGTCTGTGGTTTTTGCTCCTCCCTTGTACTTGATTGATGAATTAAGGTCACTAATTAGTGAAGAAGTCCCCTCGCCCTAGTTGTCTAGGTCTTAATTGAATGGAAAAAACATAAACATGCAGACACGAGGCCAGGGGATAGGATGAAAAACTCGAACTCACTCAGCCCTCAGTGGAATGAGTTTGATTAGAGTATACAGAGTGTCTAACTTTATTGTTCTAGAAGTAAACAAAGCCATATGTTTTTTATTTGTAGTTATTTTACCTTTATTTAACTAGGTAGGCTAGTTGAGAACAAGTTCTCATTTGCAACTGCGACCTGGCCAAGATAAAGCAAAGCAGTTCGACACATACAACATCACAGAGTTACACATGGAATAAACAAACATACAGTCAATAATACAGTAGAAAAGTCTATATACAGCATGTGCAAATGAGGAAGGATAAGAGAGGTAAGGTAATAAATAGGCCATGGTGGCGAAGTAACTACAATATAGCATTTAAACACTTGAATGGTAAGATGTGCAAAAGATGAATGTGCAAGTAGAGATACTGGGCTGGAAAGGAGCAAGATAAATAAATAAATACAGTTTGGGGATGAGGTAGATAGATGGGCTGTTTACAGATGGGCTATGTACAGGAGCAGTGATCTGTGAGCTGCTCTGACAGCTGGTGCTTAAAGCTAGTGAGGGAGGTAAGAGTCTCCAGTTTTAGTGATTTTTGTAGTTTGATCCAGTCATTGGCAGCAGAGAACTGGAAGGAGAGGCGGTCAAATTAAGATTTGTCTTTGGGGGTGACCAGTGAGATATACCTGCTGGAGTACGTGCTACAGGTGGGTGCTGCTATGGTGACCAGTGAGCTGAGAGTGAGCTGAGATAAGGCAGGGCTTTGCCTAGCAGAGACTTGTAGATGACCTGGAGCCAGTGGGTTTGGCGACGAGTATGAAGCGAGGGCCAGCCAACGAGAGCATACAGGTCGCGGTGGTGGGTAGTATATGGGGCTTTGGTGACAAAACGAATGGCACTGTGATAGTCCAATTTGTTGAGTAGAGTGTTGGAGGCTATTTTGTAAATGTCATTGCCGAAGTCAAGGATCGGTAGGATGGTCAGTTTTACGAGGGTATGTTTGGAAGCATGAGTGAAGGATGCTTTGTTGCGAAATAGGAAGCCAATTCTAGATTTAATTTTGTATTGGAGATGTTTAATGTGAGTCTGGAAAGAGAGTTTACAGTCTAACCAGACACTGAGGTATTTGTCTGGAGGATAGTTAACACAGTGTCCAAAGAAGGGTCAGATGTATACAGAATGGTGTCGTCTGCATAGAGGTAGATCGAAGAATCACCAGCAGCAAGAGCGACATCATTGATGTATACAGAGAAGAGAGTCGGCCTGAGAATTGAACCCTGAGGCACCCCCATAGAGACTGCCAGAGGCCCTCCAATTTGACACTGTCTGAGAAGTAGTTGGTGAACCTGGCAAGGCAATCATTTGAGAAACCAAGGCTGTTGAGTCTGCCAATAAGAATGTTGTGATTGATAGTCGAATGCCTTTGCCAGGTCGTGGAATATGGCTATATCTGTTCCTGGTTATAAAGGTTACTAGCGTTGCTTTGAGCTAAGAGGAAGTACTAACCAAGTAACAAGAAGCAGACCCCAAGCAAAAAAAATTGGGAGAGTTCTCCAAAATGGTATGTTTGCCTTGAATTTTTGAATCAGAGAGGGGAAATTCTCTTTAAATGGTGAGGAGTATTGTTTAGTAACTACAATTCCTAGATATGTCCATTTTTCTGAAGATGAAATGGAAGAAGTTCTAAACAAGAGGTGTTTTGCAACCATATGGGCATTAATTCGCTCTTGTTCCAATTTATTCTGTATCCCGAGAAGGTACCAAACACATTAATCAAGAATAGCTGGAATACTAGATTGTGATTCTGTTACATAGAGGAGAATGTCATCTGCATATAGGGAAATCTTATTTAGAGTATCTTTAGTATTATAGCAGTGTATTGCTGCATGAGATCTGATCGCCTGAGTGAGAGGTCCAATAATTAGAGCAAAGAGCATAGGCGACAGCGCACAACCTTGCTTTGTCCCTCTATAAAGGTTATATCGGGGCGACAATGATTGGTTAGTGAGTATTCTCGCACAGGGGTTCCTATATAAAAGCTGGATCCATTTTATGAACCCATCTCCAATATTACATTTCTGTAGGACCTTGAATAGATAGGACCACTGGTCAAAGGCCTTTTCGGTGACAAGAGACATAACGGTGTAAGAATATGTCGAAGAGGACGAGACAGAGGACGAGAGCTCAAAAGGACGAGAAGTCAATATAACGATTAAAGGAAATAGTGTTTTTTCTGTAATAGGGTATTATTGATCAAAGGTTCAGAGACATGGGAGGAACATGTCTTCTGAAATAGGATACTTGTTATTTGGCCATTTGGCTAGTTTTATTGCAAGGATTTCTAATTGCTCAACTACAGGCTAGGGCTGGGTTGTAAAAACTAGATGCTGTCCCTTTGTTCTGTGGAGAGAATCACAGGAGAGAACCACAGGAGAGAATCACTGAGAGAGCATCACTGAGGACAGGGGAGAATGACCATTTTCCTCACTGTATAATTTTTCCTCTTTGAATAAACCTAATAAACCTCCCCCTGATTTGCTTTGGGGTCTGTTATCAAAGAATAACATAAATTGCTCACAATGGCAAGGTCCACGTTGGGTAACCTCTAGAATACATAATGTTGAAGAGGCGCCTGAGATTGAAGAATGAGTTTCCGTTAGGGATAAAGCAGGTCTGGTCTGAATGGACCAATTTGCCCACTAAAGTGCTAAGCCTGTTAGCTAGAGTTTTTGCTAAAATATTTTGGTCTCTATTAAGGAAAGATATTGGTCTCTATGACCCTACCTCTTCCGGATCTTTACCCTTCTTATGTATAACTGTAACCAACAGTTTTCTTATGTATAACTGAAACCAACAGTTTTTGCAGGGAAAGAGCATGTTGCTCAATGTTTTATAAAATTCACCAGGGAATCCATCTGGACCCATGGTCTTTAGAGATGTAAGTGTTTGTTGAATTTCTCCAAGAGATATTTCCTTATTCGGGAAGTTGGAATCTTCCTGGTTCAGGGCAGAGGGATTAAAGTCCTCCAAAAAGTGTTGCATAATTAAGGGGTTAGGATCTGCTTTAGATGTATATAGAGTCTCGTAAAACTGACGGAATCTGTAATTGATGTCCTTGGGGGAAGAGAGTAATTCCCCAGTTGCAAATTTAACTTTGTGAATCAACCGGTGACTCTCAGTTTTTCGAAGTTGTCTGGCAAGTAATTTGTGTGGTTTGTCACCAAACTCAAAATATTTTTGCTTTGCATAGAGAAAAGATGTAGCTATTTTAGCTGAGAGAATATGATTATATTCAAATTTTAAAGCGGCAATTTTTTTTATGTTTCTCCATAGATGGACGACTAGCATTCTCTCTATCCAGTAAAGTGCATTTGTCCTCCAAATCTACTAATTTCTCTCTCCTGGCAGCCTGAAAGGAGATGATACAGCCTCTCAAATAAGCCTTCAGTGTTTCCCACAATAATGCTAAGGAAGTGTGTTTTAATTGGTATTAAACCTCCAGAGCCTCTGCTTTGATACGATGTCACCCTCAGGGAGAAGGTGAGTGGACTGTGGTCAGAGATTATAATATCATGATACCTCACATTACAGGTATAAGGGAGTAATTTTGCATCAACTAAAAAGTAGTCAATTCAGGTATAAACATTGCAAACATGAGAGTAAAAGGAGTATCCCTACCCGTTGGGTTACAGATCCTACAAATATCAAATCAGTTAGAATTTCTTATGTAGGTATTCAAGAATTGATTTGAATTGGAGGTAGGGGTTCGCCAGGTAGAGGATCTATCCAAATATTGGTTAAGGTCCCCCCAATGACCAGGTTAGTATGGGAGATACCTGGAATCAGGGCCCGTAGATATTCAGTAGAGTTACAGAAGTAGAAGGAATCTCTCCTATTTCGATCACATAACAACCCTCTTTATCCGCAATAGTGGTTTGATGTAGAACGGGAATTCCTTTCCGTACCAGAATCGCTGTGCCTCTCGGTTTGGCGTAGAAGTTAGAATGACCCACCCATCTACATTTAAGACTGCTATGATAATTGTTTTTCAGATGGGTTTCTTGCAAAAATATAATATCAGATGAGAGTGATTTTAAGTGGGCTAGGACCTTGCCTCTCTTAATTGGTTCGTTTAAACCCTTGACATTCCAGGAAGTAAATATAAAGCCCCGCCCTACTCTTGTTTGTAGTTCCTATGCTGGCCTGCAGAACATGTAACTCAATAAAAAGGTAAGAAGGCACACCAAGCCATCAAGATCAGCATATATGTACAGTGGTTCCTCCTTTAAAAGTTGTGAGCTTACACCGCAGGACCTAGAGGTACCCAGTGTCGCGGCTTCATTGTTCCAGAGCACCACAAGGGGGAGTTAGAGCACTCATAATGCATTTGGGTCCCAAGGTTTTATATGACCAATCATATCGAGGGGTTCCAATGACGTCACGAGCCACCAGTCCCTGATGACTTTCTTCAGCAAAGATGGCTGACAAAACATTATGGCTTTACGGTGGAAGCAAATGTAAGTAATTATAACAAGGCAAGCAAAAAAAATAGAATTGAGAGGAATCTGTTGGTTAATGTAACGATTGTGCATATTTTTTGAGCATTAAGTTCATTTACAAAAATCGCTATTTAGCAAGTTAGCTGACTAGCTAACATTAGCCAGCTAGCTAGCTGATAATATGACATAGTAATTTGTGTTGTTTCGTGTTTTAGGGACTCCTGAGAAAACCAGCAAACCAGGCTGTCGTCTTGGGAAACAGTGGATGTGAAGAATCTAGCTAGCTAAAGCATTTACTGCAAATGTAATGTACAATTGTGTAAGCTTGCCTTGCAATGCAGCTGAAGTAACATCGCTAGCTAACTATTTACTTGCTTATTGTGTAGTGGAGGATAACATTAACTGTATGACTATTTTTTTATTTAACCTTTGTTTATCCAGGTTTTTCTCATTGAGATAACATCTCTTTTCCAAGAGAGACCTGGTCCAATAGCAGCAGGGGGAACAATGTTTCAGACAAAACAACTTACATACACTAACATAACATTAAACAAAACTATAAACACACATACAGTACAACAATTACATATTACATTGAAAAACACAAACATCTTGACTGAAAACAGCTGTCCTAAAGACAATTACACTCTTCTATGATATATACATGGTCAAGTGTTTAAACTCCACCAACAAAACTAGATCATCACATTTTAAAATGTTCAGGAGAGAATTCCAGGACCACGGAGCTGAGTAACTAAAACTATTTCTACCATGACCTGTTCTAATTTTTGGTACTGTTAGAAGCAAATCAGAATGGGACCGTCATTTATATCTATTTACCAACCTGATTAAAAAAGAACAGAGAGAAAATGGCATTTTACCCAGTATGGGTATATAAATCAGTGTATACCAGTGTTTAAGCCTACGCAAGGTTAATGACGACTAGCCAACGGCGCTGCAGAGATCACAATGATGTGTTAGACGTTTCTGATTTGTAATGAACCTGAGGGCTGCATGATACACTGAATCAAGTGCTCTCAGGGTAGTGGCTGAGGCCTGCATATATATAACATCACTAAAATCTAAAACCGACAGTAATGTACATCGTACCAGCTCCTTCCTGGCCTCCAGAGAAAAACAAGCCTTATACTGGTAATAAAATCCTATTTTCAGCTTGAGCTTCCTTATCAAGTTCTCTACATGCACAGTGAAGCTCAGCTTATCATCAACCCACACACCCAAATATTTGTACACTTTAACTTGCTCTATAGTATGTCCAGCCGATGTAGCAATGACATGATTTGTAACATGCCTGGCATTTGAAAATACCATACATTTTGTTTAACCCGAATTCAAAATCAGCTTTAAATCATACAGATTCTGTTGTATGATGTTAAATGCTCTTTGGGCATTTTCAAAAGCTATAGATAAACTACTGCCACTTGAATAAATAACAGTATCTGCATAAAAATGAATAATATTCAATAAGATCCCCAATGTTGTTGATATACAAAATGAACAACAGTGGGCCCAAAATAGAACCTTGTGGAACACCTGAGCACACCTCTATGGACTCAGATTTACAACCATCCGCCATTACACATTGTGTACGATTTGATAGGTGATTTATAAACCAATCTAAATCATGACCAGTAATTCCACAACATTTTAACCTTTGCACTAACACAGCATGGTCCACGGTGTCAAAAGCCTTTGACAAATCAATAAAGACAGACAACACAATGTAACTTCTTATCAAGAGCACAGTGGATGTCATTTAAAACCTTCCATGTTGCTGAAACAGTGCTGTGGCCAGACCTAAAACCTGATTGCATTCCATCTAAGATGTTGTTTTCTTGGAAGTAGACCTTTAGCTGCCTACTAACTAAGGACTCCAGTACCTTTGACAGTACAGACAATTTTGATATGGGTCGATAGTTGTCAAGTAGCGAGGGATCTCCACCTTTCAGGAGAGGCAGTACAAAAGCAGATTTCCATAACTTGGGGATTTCCATTACATCAAGCGTGAGGTTAAAAATACATGTTAAGTTGCATATGAACGTGACTGACAGCTTCTCTGATCAATTCATTTATCAGAATCATTATTATAATGGATATAGCCAATAGAAACTAAGTTAAAACTAATGAAGCTGCTTGATGTGATTGTGTTACGCTGTAACCCTGAATTCACGCGTAGCGGATTGAATTGGCTAGCTAGCAAAGGAGAAGTTACGTTAGCTGGTGATTACTTGTGACTGAGAAAGATAGAAAGTGAACACTTACTGATAGTTTCCTTCCGTAGATGTTCCCAGGTACTGTTTTGAGATTGCCGTCTTGCACTATCAATCAAAAAAATAGAGCTATGTCATCGCAATAACAATCCAATTTCCTCACATCAACCCTCAGCACTTTGAGTCCGGATTGGCAGATGTACCAAATGCACATGCCCCCAGAACAGTTCTTCCAGGTCAAGGGAGATAGAGATATCTGCACGAGCTCAGCCATCCATACAAAGAGAAGCGCGTGCAATTATTGAACTGGGAACATTTTCACGCTGTGAGAAATTTTACAGCGTCACTATCACAACACAATCAGAAATATTGGGAACTGAGTTTTAAAACCCCAAATGACTTGAGTTCGTTTTCCCTCTGTCCTCCCCCTAAAACACGCACACAAACATGTACAATGGCACCAGCTGCACTGGTCCTAACAGAACTACTCTGTCCATCTAGCTTGCTCTCTCAATCTCTCTGTCCATCTCTCTTTCTCTCACCTTGTCTCTCTACTTTTTTGAGAATCTGGCACTGAGTTTCAAAACACCAAATTAATGAGTTAGTCTCCCCTCTCATCTCCCTCTCTCCTCTGCCCTCTCTTCTCCCTCTCTCCTGCCCCTCTTCTCCCTCTCCCCTCCCCATTTCCTCTCCCTCTCTCCTCTCCTCTCTCTTCTCCCCCTCCTCTCCCCTCCCCTCTCCCCTCTTCCCCCTCTCTCCCCTCGCCCTCTCCCCTTTCTTCTCCCTCTCTCCTCTCTTCCCCCTCTCTCCCCTCGCCCTCTCTTCTCCCCCTCCCCTTTCTTTTCCCTCTCTCCTCTCTCCTCCTCATCTCCTCTCCCTCTCTCCTCTCTCTTCTCCCTCTCTCCTCCCTCCCCTCTCCCCTTCCCCTCTCTTCTCCCTCTCTCCTCCCCCTCTCTCCCCTCGCCCTCTCCCCTCTCTTCTCCCTCTCTCCTCCCCCTCTCCCCTTTTTTCTCCCTCTCTCCTCTCTCCCCTCGCCCTCTCTTCTCCCCCTCTCCCTCCTTTTTTCTCCCTCTCTCCTCATCTCCTCTCCCTCTCTCCTCTCCCCTCTCTTCTCCCTCTCTCCTCTCCCCTCTTCTCTCCCCTCCCCTCTCTCCATCTCTCCTCCCCCTCTCTCCTCTCTGCTCCCCTCTCCTCTCTCCCCCAGGCTGACTGCAGTAGTTATTAAATCTAAATGTGCAGCAGATCTCTGAGGTCCTGTGTGTGTGTGTTTGTGTGTGTGTGTGTGTAACATCTTGCCACCGAAGAGGAAGCCCCTGGTTCTCCTGTCATCACCTTCCAGCTCCTCAAACATTTCAATTTTGAGCGCAGTGCCGGTCCCACACACAGACACACACGGTCTGCATTAGCGACAGTGGAGGTGCTCCCTCTGCTCCCATTTCAGGAGGGCGTTACTTCAACCCTCTCATTCTTCTCTCTCTCTCTTTTCTCCTCTCTCTCTCGCTTTCCTCCTCAATCTCGCTCTTTTCTCCTCTCATTTCTCTCTTTTCTTCTCTCTCTCTCAATTCAATTTAAGGGGTTTATTGGCATGGGAAACATATGTTGACATTGCCAAAGCAAGATAAACAAAAGTGAAATAAACAAAAAATGTACATTAAACATTACTCACAAAAGTACCAATAGAATAAAGACATTTCAAATGTCATATTATGTGCAAATAGTTAAAGTACAAAAGGGAAAATAAATAAACATAAATATGGGTTGTATTTAAAATGGTGTTTGTTCTTCACTGGTTTCCCTTTTCTTGTGGCAATAGGTCACAAATCTTGCTGCTGTGATGGAACACTGTGGGATTTCACCCAGTAGATATGGGAGTTTAGCAAAATTGGGTTTGTTTTTGAATTCTTTGTGGATCTGTGAAATATGAGCGAAATATGTGTCTCTAATATGGTCATACAAACGTAGGAGGTTAGGAAGGTTAGGTAGGAGGTTAGGAAGTGCAGCTCTGTTTCCACCTCATTTTGTGGGCAGTGTGCACATAGCCTACGGCGGCCTTTCTCAATAGCAAGGCTATGCTCACTGAGTCTGTACATAGTCAAAGCTTTCCATAAGTTTGGTTCAGTCACAGTGGTCAGGTATTCTGCTGCTGTGTTCTCTCTTTTTAGGGCCAAATAGCATTCTAGTTTGCTGTGTTTTTTTGTTAATTCTTTCGAATGTGTCAAGTAATTATATATTTTTTTCTCGTGATTTGGTTGGGTCTAATTGTGTTGCTGTCCAGGGGCTCTGTGGGGTCTGTTTGTGTTTGTGTCTCTCTCTCTCTCAGTGCATGCTGGGAGTGTTTTATAGTTGAGAGGCCTTGATTCTATTCTTAGTCTTTTCTTTAAATTTTTATTTTCTATGGTGGAGGGTTAACACTGTTGGTATAGTTCTACCAACTGTTTTTTTTTTTTCAAAATTAGGGAGGAAGAGGACAGACTTTTAGTTTCCTGGGGTTTGGATGGTGTGGTGTGCGCGATGGCTTCGCAGCCTAGAGTGGTGGAGACGCTGTCGTTACGGCATGGAATCAGGTGTGTTCCTGAGAATGGAGTTAAGGTGGAAGCTCGCGGTCGGTGAACAGGTAGGAGCTGAATTTATACATTACGCATCAAGAATGAACAAAGCTGTGGTTGTGTTCATGAAAAGAGTGACTTTGGTGGGAAGGCTGATTGCTAGTGGAATATTTGTAAGTATGTGTTGGTTGCCGATTTCTTCTGTTTTGACTCCTTCGACATAGTAGTTCAAATCAAATTGTATTGGTAACATACACATGTTTAGCAGATGTTATTGCGGGTGTAGTGAAATGCTTGTGTTTCTAGCTCCAACAGTGCAGTAAAATCTAACAATTTTCACAACAATACACACAAATCTAAAGTAAAGGAATGGAATTAAGAATATAGAAATACCTGGACAAGTAATGTCAGACTGACATAGACCAACACACAGTACAATAGAATATAATACATTATACACATATGAAATGAGTAATGCAAAATATGTAAACATTATTAAAGCGACGAGTGTTCCATTTCTTAAAGTGGCCAGTGATTTCAAGTCTACAATACAGTTGAAGTTTACATTATTTATTTATTTTTTATTCACCTTTATTTAACCAGGTAAACTAGTGGAGAACAAGTTCTCATTTACAACTGATGCCTGGCCAAGATAAAGCAAAGCAGTGCAAAAAACAACAACACAGAGCTACACATGGAATAAACAAGCGTAAAGGCAATAATACAATGGGAAAAAAAGAAAGTCTATATACAGTGTGTGCAAATGGCTTGAGGAGGTAAGGCAATAAATAGGCCATAGTAGCAATGTAATTACAATTTAGCAGATTAACACTGGAGTGATAGATGAGCAGATGATGGTGTGCAAGTAGTGATACTGGTGTGCAAAAGAGCAGCAAAGTAAATAAAACCAATATGGGGATGAGGTAGGTAGATTGGATGGGCTATTTACAGATGGACTATGTACAGCTGCAGCGATCGGTTAGCTGCTCAGATAGCTGATGTTTAGAGTTAGTGAGGGAAATGTAAGTCTCCAGCTTCAGCGATTTTTACAATTCCTTCCAGTCTCTCCCAGCAGAGAACTGGAAGAGAACTTGAAGGAAATGCGGCGAAAGGAGGAGTTGGCTTTGGTGATGACCAGTGAGATATACCTGCTGGAGCGCGTGCTACGGGTGGGTGTTGTTATCGTGACCAGTGAGATGAGATACATACACTAATTGACAGCATGCCAGATGGATTGCAGAGGTCTTGAGAAAGAAGGGTCAACACTGCAAATATTGACTCTGCATCAACTTCATGTATTTGTCAATAAAAGCCCTACACACTTATGAAATGCTTCTAATTATACTTCAGTATTCCATAGTAACATCTGACAAAAATATCTAAAGACACTGAAGCAGCAAATTTTGTGGAAATTAATATTTGTGTCATTCTCAAAACTTTTGAAGTCGGAAGTTTACATACACTTAGGTTGGAGTCAATAAAACTAGTTTTCCAACCAATCCACAAATGTCTTGTTAACAAACTATAGTTTCAGCAAGTCGGTTAGGACATCTACTTTGTGCACGACGCAAGTCATTTTTGCAACAATTGTTTACAGACAGATTATTTCACTTATAATTCACTGTATCACAATTCCAGTGGGTCTGAAGTTTACATACACTAAATTGACTGTGCCTTTAACTTCTTATGGCTGCATGGGCAGTATTGAGTAGCTTGGTTGAAAGGTGCCCAGAGGTGCCCAGAGTAAACGGCCTGCTCCTCAGTCCCAGTTGCTAATATATGCATATTATTATTGCAGTTTCTAAAACTGTTTGAATGATGTCTGTGAGTATAACAGAACTCAAATGGCAGGCAAAAACCTGAGAAGAAATCCAAACAGGAAGTGAGAAATCTGAGGATGGTCGATTTTCAACCCAGCCCCTATTGAATTCACAGTGGGATATGGATGAAGTTGCACTTCCCAGGGCTTCCATTAGATGTCAACCGTCTTTAGAAACTTGAATGAGGCTTCTACTGTGTTGTGGGGCTGAATGGCAGCTGAATGAGCCAGGTGTCTGGCAGAGAGCCAAGGGCTGGTCATCCGAAAGTCACATGATAGCGACCTGCGTTCCATGGCTTCTCTACACACAAAGGAATTCTCCAGTTGGAACTTATTTAAAGACTTATGATAACAACACCCTAAAGATTGATTCTATACTTAGTTTGACAAGTTTCTTCGACCTGTAATATAACTTTTTAAAGTTTTTGTCCGACGTTCGGATGGACCTGCACGAGCGTTTGGATTTGTGTACTAAACACGCTAACTAAAGTAGCTACTTGGACATAAATAATGGACATTATCGAACAAAGCAAGCATTTATTGTGGAACTAGGATTCCTGGGAGTGCATTCTGATGAAGATCATCAAAGGTAAGGGAATATTTATAATGTGATTTCTGATTTCTATTGACTCCAACATGCCGGATAATTGTATTTATTTTCTGAGCGCCGTCTCAGATTATTGCATGGTTTGCTTTTTACGTCAAGTTTTTTAAAAATCTGACACTGCGGCTGCATTAACCTGTTAGAGCTCTAGGGGCGCTATTTCATTTTTGGATAAAAAACGTTCCCGTTTTAAGCGCGATATTTTGTCACGAAAAGATGCTCGACTATGCATATTCTTGACAGTTTTGGAAAGAAAACACTCTGAAGTTTCAGAATCTGCAAAGATTTTGTCTGTAAGTGCCCCAGAACTCATTCTACAGGCGAAACCAAGATGATGCATCAACCAGGAAATTAGCAGAATTTCTGAAGCTCTGTTTTCCATTGTCTCCTTATATGGCTGTGATTGCGCAAGGAATGAGCATACACTTTCTGTCGTTCGCCCAAGGTCTTAGCAGCATTGTGACGTATTTGTAGGCATATCATTGGAAGATTGACCATAAGAGACTACATTTTCCAAGTGTCCGCCTGGTGTCCTGCGTGGAATTCGGTGCGCAATTGCCAGCTGCTTGTACTTTTCCATTTGATATAGGGGAGAAACCATGTGTCCAAGAACGATATATCAATGAAGAGATATGTGAAAAACACCTTGATTGATTCTAAACAACGTTTGCCATGTTTTCAGTCGATATTATGGAGTTAATTTGGAAAAAAGTTTGCGTTTTGAGGACTGAATTTTCGGGTTTTTTTGGTAGCCAAATGTGATGTATAAAACGGAGCTATTTCTAATACACAAAGAATCTTTTTGGAAAAACTGAGCATCTGCCATCTAACTGAGAATATCCTCATTGAAAACATCAGAAGTTCTTCAAAGGTAAATTATTTTATTTGAAGGCTTTTATGTTTTTGTTGAAATGTTGCGTGCTGGATGCTAACGCTAATGCTAACGCTAAATGCTACTCTAGCTAGCTACTTTTACACAAATTATTGTTTTCCTATGGTTGAGAAGCATATTTTGAAAATCTGAGATGACAGTGTTGTTTACAAAAGGCTAAGCTTGCGAGATGGCATATTTATTTCATTTCATTTGCGATTTTCATGAATAGTTAACGTTGCGTTATGGTAATGAGCTTGAGGCTGTAGTCACGATACCGGATCCGGGTTTGGGAGATCAGAGAGGTTAAGGAGAGGTATATCTATAATTCCATGTGTATAATTTGTATTTTCATCTACATTTATGATGAGTATTTCTGCTGAATTGATGTGGCTATTCAAAATCACTGGATGTTTTTGGAACTAGTGAATGTAACACTCCAATGTAAACTCAGATTTTTTAATATAAATATGAACTTTATCAAACAAAACATACATGTATTGTGTAACATGAAGACCTATGAGTGTCATCTGATGAAGATCATCAAAGGTTAGTGATGAATTTGATCTCTATTTGTGCTTTTTGTGACTCCTCTCTTTGGCTGGAAAAATGGCTGGGTTTTTCTGTGAGTTGGTGGTCACCTAACATAATCGTTCGTGGTGCTTTCGCTGTAAAGCCTATTTGAAATCGGACACTGTGGTGGGATTAACAACAAGATTACCTTCAAAACAGTATAAGATAGATGTATGTTTGAGGAATTTTAATTATGAGATTTCTGTGGTTTTGAATTTGGCGGCCTGCACTTCACTGGCTGTTGTCATATCATCCCGTTAACGGGATTGCCAAAGACGTTTTAAACAGCTTGGAAATGTCACATTTCAGAAAATGTCATGGCTTTAGAAGCTTCTGTTAATTGACATAATTTGAGTCAATTGGCGGTGTACCTGTGGGCCTACCTTCAAACTCAGCACCTCTTTGCTTGACATCATGGGAAAATCTAAAGAAATCAGCCAAGACCTCAGACAAAAAAATTGTAGACCTCCACAAGTCTGGTTCATCCTTGGGAGCAATATCCAAACGCCTGAAGGTACCAAGTTCATCTGTACAAACAATAGTATGCAAGTATAAACACCATAGGACCTTGCAGCCGTCACACCGCTCAGGAAGGAGACGTGTTTTGTCTCCTTGAGATTAACGTACTTTGGTGTGAAAAGTGCAAATCAATCCCAGAACAACAGCAAAGGACCTTGTGAAGATGCTGGAGAAAACAGGTACAAAAGTATCTATATCCACTGTAAAATGAGTCCTATATCAACATAATCTGAAAGGCCGCTCTGCAAAGAAGAAGCCACTGCTCCAAAACCAGCATAAAAAAAGCCAGACTACAGTTTGCAAGCATACTTCCAAAGTTGTGGAAAAATGGCTTAAGGACAACAAAGTTAAGATATTGGAGTGGCCATCACAAATCCCTGGCCTCTATCCCATAGAAAATTTGTGGGCCAAACTGAAAAGTGTGTGCAAGCAAGAAGGCCTAAGAATCTGACTCAGTTACACCAGCTCTGTCAGGAGGAATGGGCCAACATTCAGCCAACTTACTGTGTGAAGCTTAGGGTTAGGGTTAAGGCTACCCGAAATGTTTGATCCAAGTTAAACAATTTAAAGGCAATGCTACCAATTACTAATTGAGTGTATGTAAACTTCTGACCACTGGGAATGTGATGAAAGAAATAAAAGCTGAAATAAATCACTCTCTCTACTATTATTCTGACATTTCGCATTCTTAAAATAAAGTTGTTATCCTTACTGACCTAAGACAGGGAATTTTTACTAGGATTAAATGTCAGGAATTGTGAAAAACTGAGTTTATATGTATTTGGCTAAGGTGTATGTAAACTTCCGACTTCAACTGTATGTATGTACTGTATATAGGCAGCACCCTCTAATGTGCTAGTGATGGCTATTTAACAGTCTGATGTCCTTGAGATAGAAGCTGTTTTTCAGTCTCTCGGTCCCAGCTTTGATGCACTACTGACCTCGCCTTCAGGATGATAGCGGTGTGAACAGGCAGTGGCTTGGGTGGTTGCTGTCCTTGATGATATTTTTGGCCTGCTGTTAGTATCCTGGAGGGCAGGCAGTTTTCCACCGGTGAAGTTTTGGGAAGACCGCACCACCCTCTTGAGAGCCCTGCGGTTGCAGGCGGTGCAGTTGCCATACCAGGCGGTGATACAGCCCGACAGGATGCTCTCAATTGTGCATCTGTAAAAGTTTGTGAGGGTTTTAGGTGCCAAGCTGAATTTCTTAAGCCTCCTGAGGTTATCTGTGTGGGTGGACCATTTCAGTTTGTCAGTGATGTGTACACCGAGGAACTCGATGTGGACAGGGTGGTGCTCCCTCCGCTGTTTCCTGAAGTCCACAATCATCTCCTTTGTTTTGTTGACGTTGAGTGAAAGGTTATTTTCCTGGCACCACACTCCCAGAGCCCTCACCTCCTCCCTGTAAAATGTCTCATCATTGTTGGAAATCAAGACTACTACTGTTATGTCATCTGCAAACTTAATGATTGAGTTGGAGGCGTGCACAGTAAACATGGGCAACCTTTTAGATATCATCCTGACCAACTTGCCCTCTAAATACACCTCTGCTGTTTCCAACCTAAATCTCAGAGATCACAGACTCATTGCCTGCGTCCGTTATGGGTCCACGGTCAAACGACCACACCTCATCACTGTCAAATGCTCCCTAAAACACATCTGCAAGCAGGCCTTTCTAATCGACCTGGCCAAGGTCTCCTGGAAGGATATTTACCTCATCCCGTCAGTAGAGGATGCCTGGATGTTCTTCAAAAGTGCCTTCCTCACCATCTTAAATAAGCATGCCCCTTTCAAAAAATGTAGAACTAAGAACAGATATAGACCTTGGTTCACTCCAGACTACTGCCCTTGACCAGCACAAAAACATCCTGTGGCGCACTGCACTAGCTTCGAATAGTCCCCGCGATATGCAACTTTTCAGGGAAGTCAGGAACCAATATACGCAGTCAGTTAGGAAAGCAAAGGCTAGCTTTTTCAAACAGAAATTTGCATCCTGTAGCACTAATTCCAAAAGGTTTTGGGAGACTAAACTCCATGGAGAATAAGAGCACCTCCTCTCAGCTGCCCACTGCACTAAGGCTAGGAAACACTGTCACCACCGAAAAATCCAGGATAATCAAGAATGTCAATAAGCATTTTTCTACGGCTGGCCATGCTTTGCACCTGGCTACCCCAACCTCGGCCAACAGCTCTGCACCCCCCTCAGACACTGGCCCAAGCCCCCCCCCCCCCCCCCCCCCCCCCCCGCTTATCTTTCACACAAATCCAGACAGCTGATGTCCTGAAAGAGCTGCAGAATCTGTATACCTACAAATCAGCTGGGCTAGAAAATCTGGACCCTCTCTTCCTAAAATTATCCTCCACCATTGTCCCCTATTACTAGTCTGTTCAACCTCCTTTTCGTATCGCCTGACATCCCCAAAGATTGGAAAGCTGCCACGGTCATCCCCATCTTCAAAGGGGAGACATTCTAGACCCAAACTGTTACAGACCTATATCCATCCTGCCCTGCCTTTCTAAAGTTTTCAAAAGCCAAGTGAACAAACAGATCACCGACCATCTCGAATCCCACCGTACCTTCTCTGCTATGCAATCCGGTTTCAGAGCTGGTCATGGGTGCACCTCAGCCACGCTCAAGGTCCTAAACGATATCATAACCACCTTCGATAAAAAACAGTACTTTCAGCCATCTTCAACGACCTGGCCAAAGCTTTTGAATCACCGTATTCTATCGGCAGACTCAACAGCTTTCGTTTTTCTATTGACTGCCTCGGCTGGTTCACCAACTCCTTCTCAAATAGAGTTCAGTGTGTCAAATCGGAAGGCTTGATGTCCGGACCTCTGGCAGTGTCTATGGGGGTGCCAAAGGGTTCATTTCACGGGCCGACTCTTTTCTCTGTATACATCAATGATGTCGCTCTTGCTGCTGGTGGATCTTTGATCCACCTCTACGCAGACGACACCATTCTGTATACTTCTGGCCCTTCTTTGGACACTGTGTTAACAAACCTCCAAATGAGCTTCAATACCATACAACACTCCTTCCATGGCCTCCAACTGCTCTTAAACGCTAGTAAAACTAAATGCATGCTCTTCAACAGATCGCTGCCCGTACCCGCCTAGCATCACTACTCTGGACGGTTCTGACTTAGAATATGTGGACAACTATGAATACCTAGGTGTCTGGCTAGACTGTAAACTCTCCTTCCAGACTCACATTAAGCATCTCCAATCCAAAGTTAAATCTAGAATGAGCTTCCTATTTCGCAACAAAGCCTCCTTCACTCATGTTGCCAAACATACCCTCCTAAAACGGACTATCCTGCCGATCCTTGACTTCGGCAATGTCATTTACAAAATAGCCACCAACAATCTACTTAGCAAATTGGAGGTAGTCTGTCACAGTGCCATTCGTCGCCAAACCCACTGGCTCCAGGTCATCTATAAGTCTTTGCTAGGTAAAGCCCCGCCTTATCTCAGCTCACTGGTCACCATAGCAACACCCACCCATAGCACACGCTCCAGCAGGTATAACACCTCTTTGGACACCTTTCCTTCCAGTTCTCTGCTGCCAATGACTGGAACGAATTGCAAAAAAAACTGAAGTTGGAAACGTATATCTCCCTTACTAACTTCAAGCATCGGATGTCAGAGCAGCTTATCAATCGCTGCAGCTGTACATAGCCCATCTGTAAATAGCACATCAATCCAACTACCTTCCTCATCCCCGTATTGGTTTTTTTTCTGCTCTTTTGCACACCAGTATTTCTACTTGCACATCCTCATCTCATCCTCATATTTCACTCCAGTGTTAGTTGCTAAATTGTAATTACTTCGCCACTATGGCCTATTTATTGCCTTAACTCCTTACATATTTTGCACACACAGTTTACAGATTTTCTATTGTGTTATTGACTGTACGTTTGTTTGTCCCCTTTGCTTAACTTGGCCAGGTCACAGTTGTAAATGAGAACTTCTTCTCGACTGGCCTACCTGGTTAAATTAAGGTGATTTTTTTTATTTAATGGCCATGCAGTCATGGGTGAACAGCGAGTACAGGAAGGGGCTGAGCACGCACCCTTGTGGGGCCCCAGTGTTGAGGATCAGCAAATTGGAGGTGTTGTTTCCTACCTTGACCACTTGGGGGCAGCCCGTCAGGAAGTCCAGGACCCAGTTGCACAGGGCGTGGGATCAGACCCAGGGCCTCGAGCTTAATGAGCTTTGAGGGTAATATGGTTTTGAATGCTGAGCTATAGTCAATGAACAGTATTCGTACATAGGTATTCCTCTTGTCCAGATGGGATAGGGCAGTGTGCAGTGCGATGGCGATTGCATCATCTGCAGATCTATTGGAGGGTAAGCACATTGAAGTGGGTCTAGGGTGTCAGGTAAGGTAGAGGTGATGTGAGACTTGACTAATCTCTCAAAGCACTTCATGATGACAGAAGTGAGTGCTACGGGGCGATAGTCACTGAGTTCAGTTACCTTTGCTTTCTTGGGTACAGCAACAATGGTGGCCATCTTGAAGCATGTGGGGACAGCAGACTGGGATAGGGAGAGATTGAATATGTCCGTAAACACACCAGTCAGCTGGTCTGCGCATCTTCTGAGGATGCGGCTAGGCATGCCGTCTTGGCCGGCAGCCTTGCGTGGGTTAACATGCTTAAATGTCTTACTCACGTGGGTCGCGGAGCAGTAGAGTCCACAGACCTTTGTTGCAGGCCACGTCAGTGGCACTGTGTTATCCTTTAAGCCAGCGAAGAAGGTGTTTAGCTTGTCTGGAAGCAAGACTCTTGTGTCCGCGACGTGGCTGGTTTTCCCAGCCACATACGTCTCGTGTCCGAGACATTGATTTGCGACTCCACTTTGTCTCTATACTGATATTTTACCTGTTTGAATACCTGACGGAGGGAATAACTACACCGTTTGTATTCGACCATATTCCCAGTCATCTTGCCATGGTTAAATGCGTTGGTTCGCGCTTTCAGTTTTGAGTGAATGCTGCCATTTATTCACGGTTTCTGGTTAAGGTAAGTTTTAATAGTCACCGTGGGAACAACATCTCCTATACACTTCCTGACAAACTCAGTCACTGTATCAGTATATTTGTCAATGTTATTCTCTGAACATATCCCAGTCCACATGATCAAAACAATCTTGAAGCATGGATTCCAATTGGTCAGACCAGTGTTGAATAGTCCTTGGCACGGGTACTTCCTGTTTGAGATTCTGCCTATAGGAAGGGAGGAGCAGAAAGGAGTCATGATCAGATTTCCTGAATGCAAGGCCGGGGAGAGGCATGTAAGCATTCTGGAAGTTGGAGAAGCAGTGATCGAGTGTTTTAGCAGTGCGAGTACTACAGTTGATGTCCTGAAAGAACTTTGGTAGCACTTTCCTCAAATCCCCAGCTACAATAAATGTGGCCTCAGGATGTGGTTTCCAGTTTGCATAAAGTCCAGTGAAGGTCTGAGGGCCATCGTGGTATCGGCTTGAGGGGGAATATACACAGCTGTGACTCTAAATGAAGAGAATTCTCTTGGGCGGTAATATGGTCAGCATTTGATTGTGAGGTATTCTAGGTCGGGTGAACAAAAGGTCTTGAGTTCCTTTATGGTATCACAATCACACGATGAGTAGTTAATCATGAAAAATCTTGCCAGAGAAATATTTATTCCTGCCTGTGCGATGAACTGAGAACCCAACTGGATGTACGGAGTCAGACAGTTTATCCCGAGAGAGCCATGTTTCCGTGAAACAGAATATGTTATAATCCCTGATGTTTCTCTGGAAGATAATCCTCGCCCTCAGCTCATCAGCTTTATTATCCAGAGACTGAACATTAGCAAGTAATATACTGGTGTGCGTTCCTCCTGAGTCGGACTAGAGGTCCGTTTCTAGTACCTCTTCTCCGCCGACGATAATTTGGGTCAGCCTCTGAAATCAGTTCAATTGCCCTGGGGATACAAACAAAGGATCAGATTCGGGAAAGTTGTATTCCTGGTCGTAATGCTGGTAATGAGTGAGTTACCACCACTCTGATATCCAAAAGTTATTCCCGGCTGTATGTAATAGCTTAATAATGTAAGAAATTACACATTTAAAAAAATACTGCAAAGTTGCCTAGAGGCTAGAAACACTGCTGCCCTCTATCGGCGCCATCTGCGAATCTGCCTCTGTTAATTATTATCAAATTCAGAAAGAACAGTTTGTTCAGTTTGATAGCGTTTTATGTGTACTGTCGGCAGGTTTTCAGGCAGATTCCGTTAAGCATGTTGTTTATTTCTGGAGGCAAGTGTTTATGTTTCTGAAAAACAATGAGCAACAGTAAAATGTGCATTTTAAAATGAAGCAAGGGAAGTGGCTCTACACAGGGTTTGCCGGCACGATACTTTGAGTGTGGGGATTTGGGGCATAAGAGCTTTGCATGCCCACATAAAGGCCGTAGACAAGGTGAGTGTACAAGCGCCAGTGGGGAAAATCGAGGTCAACATGCAAGTGGCCATGAGACACGGGCAGCAGAGGCTGGGTCTAGTCATGCTATAGATGGTGGTGTAGATGAGGCTGGGTCTAGTCATGTTATGGATGGTGGTGTAGATGAGGCTGGGTCTAGTCATGTCATGGATGGTGGTGTAGATGAGGCTGGGTCTAGTCAGGTTATGGATGGTGGTGTAGATGAGGCTGGGTCTAGTCATGTTATAGATGGTGTAGATGAGGCTGGGTCTAGTCATACTATAGATGGTGGTGTAGATGAGGCTGGTTCTAGTCAGGTTATGGATGGTGGTGTAGATGAGGCTGGGTCTAGTCAGGTTATAGATGGTGGTGTAGATGAGGCTGGGTCTAATCATACTATGATGGTGGTGTAGATGAGGCTGGGTCAAGTCATGTTATGGATGGTGGTGTAGATGAGGCTGGGTCTAATCATACTATGATGGAGGTGTAGATGAGGTTGGGTCTAGTCAGGTTATAGATGGTGGTGTAGATGAGGCTGGGTCTAGTCATGTCATGGATGGTGGTGTAGATGAGGCTGGGTCTAGTCATGTCATGGATGGTGGTGTAGATGAGGCTGGGTCTAGTCATGTCATGGATGGTGGTGTAGATGAGGCTGGGTCTAGTCAGGTTATAGATGGTGGTGTAGATGAGGCTGGTTCTAGTCAGGTTATGGATGGTGGTGTAGATGAGGCTGGGTCTAGTCAGGTTATAGATGGTGTAGATGAGACTGGGTCTTGTCAGGTTATAGACGGTAATATAGATGAGGCTGGGCATAGTCAGGTTATAGATGGTGTAGATGAGGCTGGGTCTAGTCAGGCTATAGATGGTGGTGTAGATAAGACTGGATCTAGTCAGGTTATAGGTTGTGTCGATGAGGCTGGGACTAGTCATACTATAGATGGTGGTGTAGATGAGGCTGGGTCTAGTCAGGTTATAGATGGAGGTGTAGATGAGGCTGGGTCTAGTCAGGTTATAGATGGTGGTGTAGATGAGAAACCCAGCCTAAAACCACGAACAGCAAGCAATGCAGGTGTTGAAGCACGTTGGCTAGGAAAAACTCCCTAGAAAGGCCAAAACCTAGGAAGAAACCTAGAGAGGAACCAGGCTATGAGGGGTGGCCAGTCCTCTTCTGGCTGTGCGGGGTGGAGATTATAACAGAACATGGCTAAGATGTTCAAATGTTCATAAATGACCAGCACGGTCAAATAATAGGTCTGGGACAGGTAGCATGTCCGGTGAACAGGTCAGGATTCCATAGCCGCAGGCAGAAAGGTTGAAACTGGACCAGCAGCACGGCCATGTGGACTGGGGACAGCAAGGAGTCATCATGCGAGGTAGTCCTGAGGCATGGATCTTCCTGAGCGGTATGACGTCTGCATGGTCCCATTGTGTTTATACTTGCGTACTATTGTTTGTACAGATGAACGTGGTACCTTCAGGCATTTGGAAATTGCTCCCAAGGATGAACCAGACTTGAGGAGGTCTACAATTTTCTGCGGTCTTGGCTGATTTCCTTTGATTTTCCCATGATGTCAAGCAAAGAGGCACTGAGTTTGAAGGTAGGCCTTGGAATTCATCCACAAGTACACCTCCAATTGACTCAGATGATGTCAGTTAGCCTATCAGAAGCTTCTAAAGCCACGATATCATTTTCTGCAATTTTCCAAGCTGTTTAAAGGCACAGTCAACTTAGTGTACGTAAACTTCTGACCCACTGGAATTGTGATACAGTGAAATAATCTGTCTGTAAACAATTGTTGGAAAAATTACTTGTGTCAGGAACAAATTAGTTGTCTTAACCGACTTTCCAAAACTATAGATTGTTAAGAAGAAATTTGTGGAGTGGTTGAAAAATGAGTTTTATTGACTCCATGTAAACTTGTACATAGATTTTAGTTTCTTCAAAGTAGGCACCCTTTGCCTTGATGACAGCTTTGCACACACTTGGCATTCTCTCAACCAGCTTCATGAGGGAGTCACCTGGAATGCTTTTCCACCAGTGTTGAAGGAGTTCCATCATATGCTGAGCACTTGTTGATTGCTTTTCATTCATTCTACGATCCAACTCATCCCAAACCATCTCAATTGGGTCTCAATTGAGGTCGGGTGATTGTGGAGGCCAGGTCATCTGATGCAGCACTCCGGCGGCAGGTAGCCTAGTGGTTATAGCGTTGGGCCAGTAACCAAAAGGTTGCTGGATCGAATCCCCGAGCTGACAAGGTAAAAAAAAATGTCGTTCTGCCCCTGAGCAAGGCAGCTAACCCACTGTTTCCTGAGCGCTGAAGACGTTAACCTTTCTGATCTCCCCATCCCGGATCCGGGATCGTGAATACAGACTCAAGCTCATTACCATAACGCAACGTTAACTATTCATGAAAATCGCAAATGAAATGAAATAAATATGCTAGCTCTCAAGCTTAGCCTTTTGTTAACAACACTGTCATCTCAGATTTTCAAAATATGCTTCTCAACCATTGCAAAACAAGCATTTGTGTAACAGTATTGATGGCTAACGTAGCATTTAGCATTAGCATTCAGCTGGCAACATTTACACAAAAAAACAGAAAAGCATTCAAATAAAATCATTTACCTTTGAAGAACTTCAGATGTTTTCAATGAGAAGACTCTCAGATAGCAAATGTTCAGTTTTTCCTGAAAGATTATTTGTTTAGGACAAATCGCTCCGTTTTCTGCGTCACGTTTAGCTATGAAAAAACCCCTGTATCCAGGATTGTGTAAATCTATCAGCAAGCTCATTAGCATAACACAACGTTAACTATTTATGAAAATCGCAAATGAAATGAAATAAATATGCCATCTCTCAAGCTTAGCCTTTTGTAAACAACACTGTCATCTCAGATTTTCAAAATATGCTTCTCAACCATAGGAAAACAATCATTTGTGTAAAAGTAGCTAGCTAGCGTTAGCATTTCGCGTTAGCATTTCGCGTTAGCATTAGCGTTAGCATCCAGCACGCAACATTAACAAAAACATAAAAGCCTTCAAATAAAATCATTTACCTTTGAAGAACTTCTGATGTTTTCAATGAGGATACTCTCAGTTAGATAGCAGATGCTCAGTTTTTCCAAAAAGATTCCTTGTGTATTAGAAATAGCTCCGTTTTATACATCACATTTGGCTACCAAAAAAAATCCGAAAATTCAGTCCTCAAAACGCGAACTTTTTTCCAAATTAACTCCATAATATCGACTGAAAACATGGCAAACGTTGTTTAGAATCAATCATCAAGGTGTTTTTCACATATCTCTTCATTGATACATCGTTCTTGGACACATGCTTTCTCCCCTGAATCAAATGGTAAAGTAGAAGCAGCTGGCAATTGCGCACCGAATTCGACGCAGGACACCAGGCGGACACTTGGAAAATGTAGTCTCTTATGGTCAATCTTCCAATGATATGCCTACAAATACGTCACAATGCTGCTAAGACCTTGGGCGAACGACAGAAAGTGTAGGCTCATTCGTTGCGCAATCACAGCCATATAAGGAGAGAATGGAAAACAGAGCTTCAGAAATTCTGCTAATTCCTGGGTGATGCATCATCTTGGTTTCGCCTGTAGAATGAGTTCTGGGGCACTTACAGACAAAATCTTTGCAGATTCTGAAACTTCAGAGTGTTATTATGCATAGTCGAGCATCTTTTCGTGACAAAATATCGCGCTTAAAACGGGAACGTTTTTTATCCAAAAATGAAATAGCGCCCCTAGAGCTCTAACTGGTTAAGGCAGCCCACCGCACCTCTCTGATTCAGAGGGGTTGGGTTAATCTCGCATGTGTAGTATTTTCACGTTCGGATGAAATGAGTGCCCAAAGTAAACTGCTTGTTACTCAGGCCCAGAAGCTAGGATATGCATATAATTGGTAGATTTGGAAAGAAAAACTCTAAATTTTCCAAAACTGTTAAAATGATGTGAGTATAACAGAACTGATATGGCAGGCGAAATTCAAGAGGACAATCCATCCAAAAAAAAGAACAATTCAGACTTCCACTGTTTTCCAGTGGCTTTCATGTTTATTATGAGGCGAAGTCCTCTCAGATTGCAGTTCCTATGGCTTCCACTAGATGTCAACATCTAGTTTCAGGCTGTTTTTTGGAAAAATGAGATAGAATTTGTGGTTTTTCGAAGTGGCTCCCATTTTGGCTGTCATGTTTCCATGCACATGGGTGAAAGCGCGTTCTTTGTGATTTATCTCCGGTAATGAACATACTATTCTCCGTCTAAATGTTATTGTTTATTTATGTATTAGAGTACCGGAGGTTTGATTATAAACGTTGTTTGACTTGTTTGGATAAGTTTATTGGTAATGTTTGGGATTCATTTTGTATGGATTTTGAAGGATGGAAACCGGGTGGATTTTTGAATGAAGCGCGGCAGCTAAACTGAGTTTTTATGGATATAAAGAAGGACTTTATCGAACAAAAGGACCATTTGTGATGTAACTGGGACCGGTTGGAGTGCCAACAGAGGAATATCTTCAAAGGTAAGGCATTTATTTTATCGCTATTTCTGACTTTCGTGTCGCAATCTGCCTGGTTGAAAAAGGTTTTTCATGTTTTTGTATGCGGGGCGCTGTCCTCAGATAATCAAATGGTGTGCTCTCACCATAAAGCCTTTTTGAAATTTATTTATTTTACTTATTTTACTTTATTTTGATGTATAATACTTGTATTTTCATGAATGTTAAATATTTATATTTCTGTCATTTGAAATTCGCGCCCTGCAATTTCACCGGATGTTTCCAGATGGGATGCTACCGTCCATAAGAAGTTAACCAATCACAAGGCTCTTGGTCAAATAGCCCTTACACAGCCTGGAGGTGTGTTTTAGGTCATTATCCTGTTGAAAAACAAAATGATAGTCCCACTAAGCGCAAACCAGATGGGATGGCATATCGCTGTGGTAGTCATGCTGGTTAAGTGTGCCTTGAATTTGAAATAAATTACAGACCGTGTCACCAGCAAAGCACCCCCACACATCACACCTCCTCCTCCATGCTTCACGGTGGGACCCACACATGCTGAGAGCCTACGTTCACCTACTCTGCGTATTACAAAAACACGACGGTTGGAACCAAAAATCTCAAATTTGGACTCATCAGACCAAAGGACAGATTTCCACCGGTCTAATGTCCATTGCTTCTTATTGGTGTACTTTAGTAGCAAATCGACCATGAAGGCCTGATTCACGCAGTCTCCTCTGAACAGTTGATGTTGGAATGTGTGCGTTACTTGAACTCTGAAGCATTTATTTGGGCTGCAATTTCTGAGGCTGGTAACTCTAATGAACTTATTCTCTGCAGCAGAGGTAACTCTGGGACTTCCTTTCCTGTTGCGGTCCTCATGAGAGCCAGTTCCATCATAGCGCTTGATGATTTTTGCGACTGCACCTGAAGAAACTTTCAAAGTTCTTGAAATGTTCTGGATTGACTGACCTACATGTCGTAAAGTAATGATGGACTGTTGTTTCTCTTTGCTTATTTGAGCTGTTCTTGCCATAATATGGACCTGGTCTTTTACCAAATAGGGCTATCTTCGGGAAACCATCCCTACCTTGTCACAACACAACTGATTGGCTCAAAAAGGAAATTCCACAAATTAACTTCTAACAAGGCATGCCTGCTATTTGAAATGCATTCCAGCTGACTACCTAATGAAGCTGGTTGAGAGAATGCCAAGAGTGTCCAAAGCTGTCATCAAAGCAAAGGGTGGCAACTTTGAAGAATCTCAAATATAAAATTTAATTGATTTGTTTAACACTTTTTTGGTTACTACATGATTCCATATGTGTTATTTCATAGTTTTGATATCGTCACTATTATTCTACAATGTAGAAAATATTAATAATAAGGAAAAACCCTGGAATGTGTGTGTCCAAACTTTTGACTGGTACTTTATTATGTTACGAATTCCAACGTTTTGATATAATTTTAATGATATGTTAAAGACCCCACTGAACGATTCAAAACATGAATAATCATATTTGTCTTGGTAAAATATATTCTATAACATAAGGAAGTGAAATGATCACCAAAGCATGTTTTCACCCACTCTGGGCAGTCACACTTTAACAGCAAAATGCTTTTGTATGGAGTGCGGAAAGTTTATAAATCACAAAAATATTGGATGTGCAGTCTTTTCATAAATGGCTCATGCAGATATTTAGTGTGAAATGCACAACCGTTATAAATTACCTTTACAATTTAGAGGTGATCTGCTGCTGCCTGGTGGAGGCAGGAGGTACTACATACAGCGCCTTATCACCAGTTTCAACTACATCACCATAGTTACACATAGTTACATCACCATGGGAACATTAACAAAAGCGTCACCACGGTTACATTCACATCAGGTGTGCAACGTTGAATTCAACAAAAACTGTACTATACTGAATGACTAGATGAAAAACGCTGATTATGGTATAATTATATAATATCTACCCAGAGGTAGATTGTATGGTGTTTGTTGCAAGAGTTTTGTGATTTAAAATGGTCCCATATTGATCAGTCCACACCCAGCAAAGGGGAGCAAAGTACCTCAAAGGCTGTTGAAGAACAGTACGCACCATTTTGGGTAAACGTGTCGTTCAGTACAAATCATCACGCAGCATAACAAAATAACTGAACGCATCCCTGGAACATTCAAACGTCCATATGAATAAATAGGTGTGTCGCTCTGATAGAAAGGTTAAACAAACATTTTATTAATTTGGACAGGCCTTTGTTTCTTTACATCATCATAATCATCATTATCAGGTGCTCTGCAGCCGCGTCACATGACAGACAAACTCACAGCTGTAAATGACAATAAAGAGCTCTGGACAGACAGAGTCACAGATTAACGGTTTCATCCAGAGTCGTTAGCAGTGATGGAGGAGACTTGATGACCAGGATCATTAGTAGAGAGGGTCCAATGGACCTCAAATCCCTTTCTATACCCAACTTCCAGACACATAGGGTGCCTCATAGAGCTAAAGTAGTGCACTACATAGGGAGCCTTCAGATGGACTAAACCCTACCTGGTCTCCGAGACCTTCCGATGGACTAGACCCTACCTGGTCTCCCAGACGTTCAGACGGACAAGACCCTTATCGTTTAAAACCACAGGCGACATCTGCTCAAAACAAAAGTGATGTAATTAAGCACGTGTTGTAATTACTAGGATTCTGTGGTTTCACAGGCAAAAGGGATTGCATTTTGATTGAAAATAAAACGCTTTCGGTCTTCCCAATGAACAAAAAATACTTTATGGAAAAGAGATGTATGATACACCATGCTGCCTTGTTGACAAAATCGCAGAGCTGCGTAGATTACTGTTGGATTCGTAGATTACTGTTGGATTCGTAGATTACTGTTGGATTCGTAGATTACTGTTGGATTCGTAGATTACTGTTGGATTCGTAGATTACTGTTGGATTCGTAGATTACTGTTGGATTCGTAGATTACTGTTGGATTCGTAGATTACTGTTGGATTCGTAGATTACTGTTGGATTTGTAGATTGTTGGATTCGTAGATTACTGTTGGATTTGTAGATTACTGTTGGATTTGAGAAGGGTGCTTCATTCGCGGTGAAAGAAGACCATAGACTGGTGCCACGTGGCTTAGCATAATCAAATCCGCCCATTGATAAACAAACACTGGGAAGTGAAGTCACCACTAGATACCGGTAATGACGTCATGACTAGATTCCGGTAATGACGTCACGACTAGATACCGGTAATGACGTCGCCACTGGATACCGGTAATGACGTCGCCACTGGATACCGGTAATGACGTCGCCACTGGATACCGGTAATGACGTCGCCACTGGATACCGGTAATGACGTCTCCACTGGATACCGGTAATGACGTCACCACTAGATACCGGTAATGACGTCACCAGTGAAGTCATCACTAGATATGGGTATAATGGTGCTTTCCAGACAACTGGGAACTCAGGAATAAAAGGTAAAATCAGGGCGTCCGTGATCTTTAGGTCAGAATGTCCGAGCTCCTGAAAGTTTCCGACTTGGAAATACGAGTTAAATGACCGTTCAAAAATGTTTCCCTAATTTCAAGTCCTCAGTTCTTTTAAACATGGCAAGAAGCCTGATGAAACTCGAGGCGCGTTCCATAGCTAAGGCGAGGCAACAATCAGTGTTTGTGTCACGTCAAGGACTGTGTGATGGACTGTGTGATGGACTGTGTGATGGACTGTGTGATGGACTGTGTCATGGACTGACAAATTGCTATAACCTACACTACATGACCAAAAGTATGTGGACATCTGCTCGTCGAACATCTCATTCCAGAATCATGGGTATTTGCTGCTATAACAGCCTCCACTCTTCTGGGGAGGCTTTCCACTAGATATTTTAACATTGCTGCAGGGACTTTCTTCCATTCAGCTACAAGAGAATTAGTGAGGTTGGGCACTGATGTTGGGCGATTAGGTCTGGCTCGCAGTCAGCGTTCCAATTCATCCCAACGGTGTTTGATCATGCTGAAAAAGTAAAGGGCCTTCCCCAAAACTGTTGCTACAAAGTTGGAAGCACAGAATCGTCTAGAATGTCATTGTATGCTGTAGCGTTAAGATTTCCCTTCACTGGAACTAAGGGGCCTAGCCCGGACCGTGAAAAACAGCCCCAGACCATTATTCCTTCTCCACCAAACTTTACAGTTGGCACTATGCATTCGGGCAGGTAGCGTTCTTCTGGCATCTGCCAAACCCAGCTTTGTTGATTGGACTGCCTGATGGTGAAGCGTGATTTATCACTCCAAAGAACGAGATTCCACTGCTCCAGAGTCCAATGTCCGTGACCTTTACACCACTCCAGCCGACGCTTGACATTGCACATGGTGATCTTAGGCTTGTGTGCGGCTGCTCTGCCATGGAAACCAATTTCATGAAGCTCCAGCCGAACAGTTATTGTGCTGATGTTGCTTCCAGAGGCAGTTTGGAACTCTGTAGTGAGTGTTGCAACCGAGGACAGAATTTTTACGCTCTATGTGCTTCAGCACTCGGCGGTCCCTTTCGGTGAGCTGATGTGGCCTACCACTTCACAGCTGAGCCGTTGTTGCTCCTAGACGTTTTCACTTCACATTAACAGCATTTACAGTTGACAGAGGCAGCTCTAGCAGGGCACACATTTGACAAACCGACTTGTTGGAAAGGTGGTATCCTATGATGGTGCCATGTTGAAAGTCACTGAGCTCTTCAGGAAGGCCATTCTACTGCCAGTGTTTGTCTATGGAGATTGCATGGCGGTGTGCTCGATGTGTCAGCAACGGGTGTGGCTGAAATAGCCGAATCCACTAATTTAAAGGGATGTCCACATACTTTTGTATATATAGTGTATGTGAGCTGATACTTAAAATACATATCCAGGCGTTAGATCTATCACGCTAAGGAATGATCCCAAATGGCACACTATTCCCTGTATAGTGCACTCCTTTTGATTTGAGCCAAGCGCCCTGGTCGTGCACTATATTATAAGGAATAGGGTGCATTTAGGACACAAAAGGAGGAAGACTTGAAGCAAGAGAGATAACAGGGCCTAAAGTCTGACTTCTCCAGCAGGGGGCGTTTTTATGTATTTGTCGCTCACCAAGAAAGGAGTTTTTGTATGGAGGTCAATGAGTGGCCAATTTCGTTAACATATTTAATGGCTTATTTCATCGAACAAGTTTTGAAATGATTAGGTCGTTACGAGTGTACTGATATAAGTAGGGCACATGGCATTCCAGCAACTTTGAGAAAAAAAACTTATATATCAGAGTTGTGCCTGGTCTTCACTAGTTACCACAACCACAAAGTCATAAATAAGATGGCGCCAACAGACATGGTCACCCTGCTTCTAGCTCCTAGCCAACTTTACAGTATAGTTGTTTTTGTGTGTTATATCTTACATTATTTTCTCAGGTTTCTTGCATTATTACCTACTGCCAAAAAATAACATTTAGTTATTAGATCACTCACCCGCATTTCCATCACAAATAAGACTTCCCTGAAATATTACTTCCTAATGTTCAGTCCCTGGACAATAACTTAAGACAAGATCAGGGCTCTCCTTCCAGAGAGGCATCAGTGACATCATATTCCCCGTCAAGCTGAGACCGTGACGGCTCAAGGAATTACACTGGAACGACACCATTCTGTATACTTTTGGTCCTTCTTTGGACACTTAACTAACCTCCAGACGAGCTTGCATACAACACTCCTTCCGTGGCCTCCAACTGCTTTTAAATGCAAGTAAAACGAAAAGCCCGCCCGTCTAGCATCACTACTCTGGACGGTTCTGACTTAGAATATGTGGACAACTACAAATACCTAGGTGTCTGGTTGGACTGTAAACTCTCCTTCCAGACTCACATTAAGCATCTCCAATCCAAAATTAAATCTAGAATCGGCTTCCTATTTCGTAAGAAAGCATCCTTCACTCATGCTGCAAAACATACCCTGGTAAAATTGACAATCCAACCGATCCTTGACTTTGGTGATGTCATCTATAAAATAGCCTCCAACAAACTGGATGTAGTCGATCACAGTGCCATCTGTTTTGTCACCAAAGCCCCACATACTACCCACCACCGCGACCTGTATGCTCTCGTTGGCTGGCCTTCGCTTCACATTCGTCACCAAACCCACTGGCTCCAGGTCATCTATAAGTCTCTGCTAGGTAAATTCCCCCCTTATCTCAGCTCACTGGTCACCATAGCAGCACCCACCCGTAGCACACGCTCCAGCAGGTATATCTCACTGGTCACTCCAAAAGCCAATTCCACCTTTGGCCGCCTCTCCTTCCAGTTCTCTGCTGCCTCATATCTCCCTCACTAACTATAGACATCAGCTGTCAGAGCAGCTTACAGATTATTGCACCTGTACATAGCCCATCTGTAAATTGCCCACCCAACTACCTTATCCCAGTGTTATTTATTTGCTCCTTTGCACCCCAGTATCTCTACTTGCACATTCATCTTCTGCTCATCTATCACTCCGGTGTTTAATTGCTAAATTGTAATTATTTCGCCACTATGGGCTATTTTTTTCCTTACGTCATTTATCCTACCTCATTTGCACTCACTGTATATAGACTTTTACTATTGTGTTATTGACTGTGTTTATTTCATCTGTTGTTGTTTGTGTTGCGCTGCTTTGCTTTATCTTGGCCAGGTCGCAGTTGTAAATGAGAACTTGTTCTCAACTGTCCTACCTGGTTAAATAAAGGTGAAATAAAAATAAATAAAATAAACACTGGACTTTGTACCAACTGGAAATTGCATATCCCGAGGCCGCCTTTATTGTAGCTTCAATAAAGCGAATCTGAGGAAAATGCCACTGAAGTTTTATCAAAACATCACCTGCGCTACTCGCTAATCAAGAATTCTTGACCATTGCTACTCCCCCTCCCAGGACGGTTACAAGCCCCTCCCACGCCCTGCCTTTGGCAAATCAGATCACGCCTCCCTTCTGCTCCTCCCTTCCTATAGGTAGAAACTTAAACAGGAAGTACCTGTACCTGACTGCGATTGTTCGACATTGGTCTGACCAATCGAACAACGTTGACGTAAACACTTGGTGACTGGATTCAATGACATATAAACTGACTTGCTGACTGGGTTCACCAGGAAGTGCATAGAGGTTACCACTGTTACGATTAGAACTTATCCAAAACAAATAACCGTGGAGACGGCAGCATTCGCACAAAACTGAAAACATATGTGATAGGGTCTCCAGCCATGTCGGTCACTGACACCTTACTCCCGGACAAGCTAAACACCTGCTCCCTCTTCAAGGAAAACACAGTGCCGTTGATGTGGGCCAACGAGGAGTATGAGCTCTCTTTCTCTGTGTCAGACATGACATTTAACCCTCTTAAGGCTGCTGGCCCAGATGGCCGTATCCTCAAAGCATGTTCAGACTAGCTGGCTGGAGTGTTTACGGACATGTTCAATCTCTACCTATCCCAGTCTGCTGTCCCCACTTGCTTCAAGGTGTCCACCATTGTTCCGGTACCAAAGAAAGGGAAGGAAACTAAATGACTATTGCCCCATAGCACTCACTTCTGTCATCATAAAATGCTTTGAGAGGCTAGTTAAGGATCATATCAACTCCACCTTACCAAACACCATAGAGCCACAGGTAGCCTAGTGATTAGAGCATTGGGCCAGTAACTGAGAAGGTTGCTAAATGGAATCCCCGAACTGACAAAGTAAAAATCTGTCGTTCTGCCCCTGAACAAGGCAGTTAACCCACTGTTCCCTGGTAGGCCGTCATTGTAAATAAGAAATTTCATACACACACACACACACTGCATTCTAGTCATAGCTCATCGTTTTTAACTACTGCTGTACACACCTTCTCTACTCACATATACTGTCCATAACATCTATTCACACCATCATATACATACATATACAGTACCAGTCACAAGTTTGGACACACCTACTCATTCCAGGGTTTTTCTATATTTTTAAAATGTTCTACATTGTAGAATAATAGTAAAGACATCAAAAATATGAAATAACACATATGGAATCATGTTGTTAACAAACCAAAAAAGTTGAATAAATAAAAATATATTTTATATTTGAGATTCTTCAAACAGCCACCCTTTGCCTTGATGACCGCTTTGGACACTTTTGGCATCTCTCAACCAGCTTCATGATGTAGTCACCTGGAATGCATTTCAAATGACAGGTGTGCCTTGTTAAAAAGTTAACTTGTGGAATTTCTTTCCTTTGTAATGCATTTGAGCCGATCAGTTGTGTTGTGACAAGGTATGGGTGGTATACAGAAGATGGTCTTTTACCAATTAGGGCTAAGTCCATATTATGGCAAGAACAACTCAAATAAGCAAAGAGAAACGACAGTCCATCATTACTTTAAGACATGAAGGTGAGTCAATACGGAAAATGTCAAGAACTTTGAAAGTTTCTTCAAGTGCAGTTGCAAAAACCATCCAGTGCTATGATGAAACTGTCTCTCATGAGGACGGCCACAGGAAAGGAAGACCCGGAGTTCCCCCTGCTGCAGGAAGACCCAGAGTTCCCCCTGCTGCAGGAAGACCCAGAGTTCCCCCTGCTGCAGGAAGACCCAGAGTTCCCCCTGCTGCAGGAAGACCCAGCGTTCCCCCTGCTGCAGGAAGACCCAGAGTTACCTATGCTGCAAGAAGACCCAGAATTACCTCTGCTGCAGAGAATAAGTTCATTTGGGTGGATATCTCAGATTGCAGTCCAAAGAAATGCTTCACAGAATTCAAGTAACAGACACATCTCAACATCAACTGTTCAGAGGAGAATGTGTGAATCAGGTCTTCATGGTCAAATTGTTGCAAATAAACCACTACTAAAGGACACCAATAAGAAGAGGAGACTTGCTTGGGCCAAGAAACACAAGCAATGGATATTACACCAGTGGAAATCTGTCCTTTGGTCTGATGAGTCCAAATTTGAGATTTCTGGTTCCAACCGCCGTGTCTTTGTGAGACGCAGAGTAGGTGAACGGATGATCTCCGCGTGTGTGAGTCCCACCATGAAGCATGGAGGTGGTGGTGTGATGGTGCTTTGCTGGCGACACCGTTGGTGATTTATTTAGAATTCAAGGTACACTTAATTAACCAGCATGGCTACTACAGCGATACGGCATCCCATCTGGTTTAGACTTAGTGGGACTATCATTTATTTTTAACAGGACAATGACCCAACACACCTCCAGGCTGTGTAAGGACTATTTGACCAAGGAGAGCGATGGAGTGCTGCATCAGATGACCTGGCCTCCACAATCACCCCACCTCAACCCAACTGAAATGAAGGGTGAAGGAAATGCAGTCAACAAGTGCTCAGTATATGTGGGAACTCCACCAAGACTGTTGGAAAAGCATTCCAGGTAAAGCTGGTTGAGAGAATACCAAGAGTGTGCAAAGCTGTCCAGGCAAAGGGTGGCTACTTTGAAGAATCTAAAATCTATTTTTGTTTAACAGTTTTTTGGTTACTAAATGACTGCATGTGTTATTTCATAGTTTCAAGTCTTCACTATTATTCTACAATGTAGAAATAAAGAAAAAGTGTCCAAACTTGACGACTGGTACTGTATATACTGTATATATTGTATATACTGTATATATTGTATATACTGTATATATTGTATATACTGTATATATTGTATATATTGTATATACTGTATATATTGTATATATTGTATATATTGTATATATTGTATATATTGTATATACTGTATATATTGTATATACTGTATATATTCCGGATATTGCTCCTTCAAATATTTATATTTTTATTAATTCCTTTTAATATTTTGGATTTGTGTGTATTGTTTTGTATTGTTCTGTATTACTGAGCTGTTGGAGCTAGTAACATAAGCATTTCGCTGCACCCGCAATAACATCTGCAAAATGTGTACGCAATGAGCAGTAACATTTTACTTGATAAAACCACCTATTTAAAAATAGTCTGTTCTTAAAATGTGATTTTAAACCTAACCTTAGGCCTAACCTTAACTTTAAACTAAAAATCGAAAAACAATATACCAAATTTTGACTTTGTGGCTGTGGTAACCGTTGTGCCTGTTCTTTACACCCATGTCTGCCCTCTCCTCCCGACTGCCTTTTTTGAAAGACATTTATTTTCATTGCAGCCACTAGAGTATCCGGTCAATATAACGGGGCAAACAGACAGACGTTGGTCCAACAGAAGGAACAGACAGACAGTGTTACAGGTGTATACCAGGTGTTACAGTAATACAGGTGTGACAGTACAGACAGTGACAGGTATATCTCATGGGGTTGTGGTCATGGCAGCCTGTTCCCTCAGAGTGAGTCGCTCCGCTGGCGGTTTTCAGACACACTCTTCATTCAAGCGCTGCTGCTACCAACACACACACACACGCACAAACACCCCAGCTATGAGAGATTAACAGAGAGGAAATCAAATGAAAAATAATAATAAAAAATAAAAAAAAAGAACTTGAGCACGAATCGGCCTGTTGCCACGACGACACCTCAGTTGTGGGAGGATTCTGGAGGTCAGAGTTCAGACTACAGAGGCCACTACAGTTCACAGCTCAGGGGTCATCCTGGGGTCAGCGCTGAGCGAGGTCCATGATTGGGTGTTTCCACCCTCTGTCTCGCCCCCCAAAGGGCCCTGATTGGTCAGAACTGGCCTCACAGTTAACTCAGACTACCAACTGTCATCACCAAGCATGTGTGTAGTGCGCACGTGTGTGAGAGCATGTTTCACACACACCTCAGCTGAATTAGCGGAGTATTTTTAGATCATAATAATATTCTCTTTGTTCAGTTCTTTCTCTAAATAAAAAAACAAAACCCCATTTTAATAATCATGTTGCCATATAAAGACAGACAGTTTCACTTCCCCTCAACACTCCAATCAAAAGACACAGCTGAGACTCCGCCTTCATACCCTTGATAGAACCATGACACACCAACTGACGGACCGACCGCACGATTCAGATGAGGTCAGGTGTTAGAGGTCAGGGGTGGAGCAGAGCTGTCTGTCAAACTAGAGGTCAGGGGTTAGAGGTCAGGGGTGGGTCAGACCTGTCTGTCAAACTAGAGGTCAGGGGTGGGTCAGACCTGTCTGTCAAACTAGAGGTCAAGGGTGGGTCAGACCTGTCTGTCAAACTAGAGGTCAGGGGTGGGTCAGACCTGCCTGTCAAACTAGAGGTCAGGGGTGGGTCAGACCTGTCTGTCAAACTAACTAACTGAAATGACATTTCCCCAAGGCAATAACATACTGAACATTCATAAGAGTGTGTGTGTGTTTAAACCGTTTAACAGTAAAGTAACAACTGTGGCGTTTGTGTAAGTGTGTCTAAGTATGTCTGTAAGCGATGTGTTTGGGTTTAAGCAGTGTGTGTGTGGTCTGGGCTCCTGTCCTCCCGGCTGAAGAATATTTCCGTAGGAAACAACATCTCATTGGCTCATCAGCTCAACCTATCAGCAGCCAAGGAACCAAGAGCCCCGGGATACCGCCCCCAAAGTTCTGAGGGCCGCCCCCAAACTGACACTGCGCGGGAAGGGGGTTGGGGGGTGTGTGTGTGTGCCAGGGCGGAGGGTCAGAGATCAGATGGGTGGTAGAATCCTCGTGGTGGGAGTGGTGTGTTTCCATGGTAATGAGAGTGAAGTGTCGGTTGGCTGCAGAGGGAGGTGGGAGGGTCTAAACCTCTGCTCCCTGCAAGCCGATTCGCCCCTGGTCCTGTCAGTCAGTGCTGGGCTTCATCAGAGAGAAGGCAAAGATGTTGAAGTGATCGCTGAGCTGTTTCACCTGGAGAAAGAGAAGAGAGGGAGGAGGTGGAGGAGAGGATGGAGAGAGAATATCATTTAACTTACAATGGCTAAATCTCAAACCGAGCATTTGGCCACTGCCATTTATCGATTGGTCACTGTGAGCTGATGTGATCAAGTCTGCCACTGTGGGCAAAATGAAAATTCAGATGTCCTTCGTTTCCTAGGTAACCCTGTAACTCTGAAGCTAGCTGTGCTATGTTGCTAACTAGGTAGGTAGAGACTTGGTGAGTCCTTGCTAATATCTAGCTAGATGGCCATGCTAGCAAGATGTTGAAGAATTTAATTAGATCTCACCACGATGTAACTACCGTTACCCCATACTGCCAGTACCAGCTAGCCACATTTTTAGATTACTAGCTAGCTAACTGGTTAGCATCATCATTCACTAGCATAACAAATAGACTAGCTAGCTAAATTCTCACCTTGCTTGCCATGACATCAGCTTCTAGCAAGCTAATCAAGCAACCTTGCTAGCTAGGATGCAGCTAGTAAGCTTTCAGTAATGTGTCAAAATCCCTGCTAGCTAGAAGGCAATTGAGCTTCATCCGGTATTTAAAAAAAAGGCAGAGGCGGAAGGCTACTGAGTAATAGTGAAAGGGGGAGATGTGTTGTGTTGGGAAACAGCTTTTTTCACCCGACTTGTCCAATTTATCACCTTTAATAAGTTTAATGAAACACCTTAAAGAGTTTATATAATGTGTCATTACATTTAATTTTACCTTTATTTAACTAGGCAAGTCAGTTAAGAACAAATTATTATTTTCAATGATGGTTTAGGAACAGTGGGTTAACTGCCTGTTCAGGGGCAGAACGACAGATTTGTACCTTGTCAGCGCGGGGGTTTGAATTTGCAACCTTCCAGTTACTAGTCCAACACTCTAACCACTAGGCTACATGCCTATTTGATTTGTGTCAAATTTGAAATCGGGTTTTTAGGGCGGCGCTAAAGTTCAGAAGTAAACAGCGGCTGTCGCGGCTTTTGAGAGTCATGATGGCTGGCAGTGATGACGATCCAAATGAATGCATTATGTTGTACAACTGACTAGGTACCTCCCCTTACCCTCTCCCTGTCCCCTGTCCCTGTCTTGTTTTAAATCTGCGAGAGAAGCGCTACACCTGGTGGAGAGAGGCTGTATGACACAACGTGTTACGTAGCGATACGTCTAAATGTATCGTATAGCGTCAGAGGGGTCAGTTTTTTAAACTTTTCTAAAATATGATTGGTCCATTGCTATGCAATTACAGCGCCGTAACGACAGAGCGACAGAGCCGTAACGACAGCGCCGTAACGACAGAGCGACAGCGCCGTAACGACAGAGCGACAGAGCCGTAACGACAGAGCGACAGAGCCGTAACGACAGAGCCGTAACGATAGAGCGACAGAGCCGTAACGACAGAGCCGTAACGACAGAGCGACAGAGCCGTAACGACAGAGCGACAGAGCCGTAACGACAGAGCCGTAACGACAGAGCGACAGAGCCGTAACGACAGAGCCGTAACGACAGAGCCGTAACGACAGAGCCGTAACGACAGAGCCGTAACGACAGAGCGACAGAGCCGTAACGACAGAGCGACAGAGCCGTAACGACAGAGCGACAGAGCCATAACGACAGAGCGACAGAGCCGTAACGACAGAGCGACAGAGCCGTAACGACAGAGCGACAGAGCCGTAACGACAGAGCCGTAACGATAGAGCGACAGAGCCGTAACGACAGAGCAACAGAGCCGTAACGACAGAGCCGTAACGGCAGAGCGACAGCGCCGTAACGACAGAGCGACAGAGCCGTAACGACAGAGCGTAACGACAGAGTGACAGAGCCGTAACGACAGAGCCGTAACGACAGAGCCGTAACGACAGAGCCGTAACGATAGAGCGACAGAGCCGTAACGACAGAGCGACAGAGCCGTAGCGACAGAGCCGTAACGACAGAGCCGTAACGACAGAGCCGTAACGACAGAGCCGTAACGACAGAGCGACAGAGCCGTAACGATAGAGCGACAGAGCCGTAACGACAGAGCCGTAACGATAGAGCGACAGAGCCGTAACGACAGAGCGACAGCGCCGTAACGACAGAGCGACAGCCGTAACGACAGAGCCGTAACGACAGAGCGACAGAGCCGTAACGACAGAGCCGTAACGACAGAGCGACAGAGCCGTAACGACAGAGCCGTAACGAGAGCGACAGCGCCGTAACAATGAAGTTTGCCAAGAAGGATGAAAACTAGCATAGTTCAGCTAGCCAGCTAGTTTACCTGGAGAAATACAAGCTCAGGCCTAGTGCAAATGTGTGCCTGCTGGGTGCACAAGCAAACTCTGCTAATTCAGGGGACAGATTGTTGTTCTTATGCCCTGATATCAGGAGCTGGCAGCAAAAAGTTTACATTAAACAATTCAGAGACTGAAACAAATTTATCAGATTACATATTTATGGAGAGCAAATCGACATACAATCCCAAAATCAGCTGTAACTGGCAATATCAAAATAAAGCCTAAAACGATGTTTGAGTGAACCCTGAATACAGAAAATGTCTGGTGACCTTCAGGACACAGTAGACAAACAGAGCAACAGGGAGCAGAAAACACACATCCTTTAGTTGGTGTTTGTTTTAGCTCTGGAAGAGATAGTTAGCTACAGTGGTGAAAGTGGGGTACAGTGTCTTCTGTGATTTATCTTCATTATTAGAATTGTTTTGGGAAAACGTGGCTGGTAATATTAGAGCCCCCACAGCTGGTCGACACATTGTTTTATTTCCCACCCTGCTCACCACTGCCACTGTAGTGTGTGTGTGTGTACTCACCACTGACACTCCGTAGTGTGTGTGTGTGTGTACTCACCACTGACACTCCGTAGTGTATGTGTGTGAGTATGACGATGGCCGTCCACACGTAGATCAACAGCGTCTCGTTAGCAACCAGCCCTGTAACCGCCAACAACACCACCGTCGCCATGGGAACCAACAGCCAGCTCAGCGGTTGGCAACGGGTGTTACTCATCTGGCACACGATCAGCTTACACTGCAGACACACACAGACACACACAGACTTAGCAGTTATGTAGTTCATATCTTTATTTGTGGAGAGCAGGGAACTTTAATGGGGGCCACAAAAATCTAAGCTCATCATGAGGGGCTGCTGTGGCTCGTGGGGCTGCGTAGCCACACGTGCAGTCAGAGCCACATTTTGCATAGGGTGGTGAGAAAAGCTGCAGTTTTTAATAAGACATCTGACAGAGTGACAAATAAAATCATTGGGGGCCACCCGGTCAGTAATTCAACCATGATTACTACAAATTAAAGATAGCTGGCAGCTAGACTTAACTTAATAATTTATTTTAAATGTAGCTGTCAGTGACTGATATAAGAGAAACTGCTGATGCACAAGCACATTCCAAAATGGAGCATTGTGTATTCTACTATTCTAACTCAAGGTCCCAGGGGCCTGTAAAGACAGGAGAGGGCCTGTAAAGACAGGAGAGGGCCCGTAGACAGGAGAGGGTCCGTAGACAGGAGAGGGCCCGTAGACAGGAGAGGGCCCGTAGACAGGAGAGGGCCTGGTGCAGTGTGTGTGTGGTGTGTGTAGTTAGAGCTGGTGCATGTGTGTGTGACTCACT